>NC_048304.1:95738509-95988110 GCF_013100865.1 Trachemys scripta elegans | reverse complement strand
GGGGCAGGCAGGAGGTGCAGAGCACTTACCTGGGGCAGCTCCTGTTTGGTGCAGGGGGTGTGCAGGTGGGTCTGCGCAGCGCGGCACCGCTCCCATGGCCGCGATTCTGGGCAGGCAGGGACACCCAGAATGCGGGGGCTTTAGGGGCTGCAGGGCCCTGGGCTAAGGGGGCCCCGGGCCCTGGCCTGCAGCTCTAAAGCCCCTTTCAGAATGTGACCCTGCGAGCACGGGTTGGAGGACTCTGGAGGAGCAGAGGCAGCCGTGCAGCCAGCGGCTGGAGAGAAGCGCGCTTTGAAGGGGAAAGCACTGCTTCTCTCTGGCCGCTGGCTGCACGGCTGCCCCTGCTCCTCCACGGGCCGGAGGACTCAGGGCCGCATTCTGATAGGGGCTTTAGAGCTGCAGGCCAGGGTCCTGGGGCTCCCTTAGCCCAGGGCCCTACAGCCCCTAAAGCCCCTGCGTTCTGCGTGGCCCTGCCTGCCAGGGTGGGGGCAGCTTCCCTGCTCGCTCTCTTCCTCCCTCTCTCTCTCCTCCGGCCGCCCTCCCCCCCCCGACTCCGGTGGTGCTCCTCCTCCCGCGCCCCCCAAGGGATCGTCTTGCGCACCCCACTTTGGAGACCACTGCATTAGAGTAAAAGTTTAAATAGTAGTCATTGAATCATAAATTTCGGCATGTGTCTTGTCTTAATAAAACAATATGTGATAACCATTAAGCTGTTGATGAAAAATGTATGTGTTGCATAAAAATAATTTTGTAATATAGGAGACTTGGAGAAGGTTCAGAAAAGAGCCACAAGAATAATTCAAAGTCAGAAAAACATGCCTTCTAGTGAGAGACTTAAGAAGTTCAATTTATTTAGCTTATTACAGAGAAAGTTAAGACATGATTCAGTGGTGTAATGTAATAAAAGAAGTGGATAAACTAACAAGCTAAACTCCATATTACCCAAATGAGAAGTGGTAAACTCCATTTAACTGTCTTTACCCTTATCATGAGTTGATCACACCCTATAAGTATATAAACCAGGGGTCGGCAACCTTTCAGAAGTGGTGTGCCGAGTCTTCATTTATTCACTCTAATTTAAGGTTTCGCGTGCCAGTAATACATTTTAACATTTTTAGAAGGTCTCTTTCTATAAGTCTATAATATATAACTAAACTATTGTAGTATGTAAAATAAATAAGGTTTTTAAAATGTTTAAGAAGCTTCATTTAAAATTAAATTAAAATGCAGACCCCCCCGACCGGTGGCCAGGATCTCGGTAGTGTGAGTGCCACTGAAAAATCGGCAACCTATGGCATGCGTGCCAACTTCGGCACGTGTGCCATAGGTTGCCTACCCCTGATCTAAACAGAGAGAAGATACTAGTGGGCTCTTTAAGCTAGCAGACAGAAGTATAACAAGAGCCAATGGTTAGAAGATGAAGCCAGAGAAATTCCACCTGGAAATAAGGTGCAAAAATGTAACAGTGGAAGTAATTAACCATTGGAACAACTTACCAATGGACGAGGGATATTCGCCTTCACTTGATGACTAAAACAAAATGTTATGTCTTTCTAAAATATATACTCTAGCTCAAACAGAAGTTATAATTTTTGTTATGCAAGTAGTCAGCGTAGAGTAAGGCTAGTCAAAAAAATTTTCATCAAAAACTATTGTCAACTAAACAATATTTTTCTCACAAGCATCTGCTTTCCATGGAAATTTTTGACTTTTTGTTGAATAACCAAACACCCAGAAACAGAAAAATTTCTGCCAAAAGAGAAAAAAATTAATTTAGAAACACTGATATAGTACTTCATAGAAGTTGTAGTTCAACTGCTTCATGCCTCCATTCTCCTCTAAGGGTTGGGTTCTTCAGCCAGACTACATCTCCCATGAGGCATTACAGATGGAGATTCCCATGATGCACTATGAAAGTTCAACAAGGGGCCCCACAATGAGTTGTGGGAGATGTAGTCTGGCCAAGGAGCCAGCCCATAAAAGAGAATGGTGGGCTGAGGCACCGGAACTACAAACCCAATGAGGCATCACAATGGCATTTCTGAATCAAAATGTTCAGTTTTCAACTCTTCATCAAAATGTTTTTCTTTCTTTCCAGAAAATAAAAACATTTTCCACACTTGCTATAGTTTAAATGATCATTATGGACTCTTGTCCTTAAAATCTATTAACAAGATTCCACAGGCCTTTACAAATGCCTGTAAGCAAGTGGACTCACCCCTGCAGTGCCTCCTGCTTGTCGTCTCAGGGAATTAGCTTTCCAGCCATTGGAGCGCCCTCTGCAGGCCGGTGTCCCGCTACCGCTTGGCCCCCCATGTCCCTCCCAGACTCCGGTGCCCCGCTATCTGGGGTGCTGCCCCCTGGCAGTAACCCCTCACTCTCAGGGTCTCCCCTCCCCAGGGATCCCCAACCCCCTAATCCCACCTTGCCTCAGCTTGTGGCTACTGCTAGTCAGCATGAGCCCCCGCTCCCTGGAGCAGACTGCAGTATAAGAGCCAGTCATCACAGGCAAGGGGGTAGGACCTGCTGCCTTCCTCTACCACCCAGTACCTCAGGGGTGGGCGTAGGACCAGGCCCTGCAGCCTAGGGAGTCACCAGGCTGGAGCTCCCCTGCTCCTCTGGCCTTTCCCCAGTCCTACTTCACTCCCAGTACCTTTGCTACCAACAGCCAGGCCCTGCTCCCTCCAAGACCGGAGAGAGCTACTCTAGCTCCAAGCTAGCAGCCTTTTAAAAGGACCTGCTGTGCTCTGTTTGGGGTGTGGCCTCAGCTGTGCCTGCTTTCCTAAGCCGCCTGGGCTTTTCCTTACAGCCCCAGCCCTCTCCCAGGGCTGGCCTTAACCCTGTCAGGGCTGGAGCGGGTAACCACCCCGCTACAATGCCTCACAGGATTTGGCCCAAATGGCAACAGTGGTTGGCTGTGACATTTCTAGTATTCTTTTAATTAAAGTAAAAACTGAATTTATTCAAAATTAGAAAACAATAGTACATATAGCTTCTTTCATTAAGAAAAGAAGAAGTTGAGGTATGTACATGGTTATAGTTTTCAAACTTCAAAAAAATGTAATAAAAAGATCAGTTATTGTGTTTTATACAATTTACCTCATGTTTTTCCACCCTAACTTCATCAAAAATGTTGACATATATATTGTCTTTTATTTTAGACAGTCCTGAAAAGCTATAATCATGTCCTGGTGATCTGTAATTAAGAACAGAATCTTTTAGTTTTAATCAGATATTGTATATCGGAGAGCTTTATCATTTAAAAAAAAACACAATCACTTTTGGCAGTAATTTACTTCAAATATTACAAAACCATAAACATTTTTAAAGAAGGAAAACTAAATTGGTATGTTTGCCATTAAAAAACAAAGGACAAATTTCACTCCAGTTTAACTCCACTGACTTTGAAGGAGTTACCCACCAGGATGAATTTGACCCAATATATTTTGTTTTTCTAATTACTGTGTCAATAGGTGTTTAGTCACATAAATTGTGCCAGATCCTCATTTTGGTGTAAACTGATGTATTTCCACTGACTTCTATCTCATATTTACTAAACTATGTTTTGTAAATTTTCTACTCTTTCACATATTTCAGAACACCAACTGAATAAAAGCTCATATAAAGGAACAAAGGCAGATTCTCCATTCTTCCAAGTGGGAAACAGGTGGTTTTAAACTGCCTTTGCACACCTTCCTAATTCTGGTTCTCAGCTCCCGGGTTGCTCTAAAAATGGTGCCAGATTATAACAGTCTTTTTGGTTGTTACACTGGCACAAAACAGAGCAACTACATCATACCAGCCACATTCCTCATATTGGGTCCACTCCATCCCGTACCCTACCCCTGACATATGCCCTAAATTGGGAGGAGAAGGGGAGGTTTGAGAGCTATTATTCCAACTCAATTCAAACAGACTAAGTGGCCACTTAGACCTCAGTCCATCCTGCGCTTTGCTGCACATTGGGCTACCCACATTTGCTATCCTTGCCTGTTAACTGCCCTTCTCTCCAAATCTTCCCATTTCAAGTTGAGGTGATTGATGTAGTTCAGAACTGTTTGTTTCCATGTTATTCGCAGTCTTCCTCTCTTTCTTCTTGTGTTTTCTGGCTTCCATTCAAGGGCGGTATTTGGTAAGCATTCTTTTTCCATTCTCAGCACATGTCCCAGCCACTGATGTCTTCTTTTGTAGATTATTTGTGAGAGGGTACCTTGTCCAGTAATTTTTCTGACTTCTTCATTTGTCTTCCTATCTCTATATGTTATTCCCAATATTCATCTCAGACCTTTGTGATGAAATGCATCCATCTTTCTTGGTAAGTTGCCATGTCTCACTGCTATATGTTGTGATAGCAATAACAATTGCTTGTTACACATTCAGTTTTGTCTTGAGGGAGATGTTTTTGAGTTGCCAGATGTTTTTGAGTCTTCCAAATGCAGCATTTGCCTTCCCGATTCTTATTTTCTCGGAACTAGTAACATCTTGGCTGATGGTACTTCCAAGATACTTAAGATTGTCCACCTTCTCCAGTTTTTCTTCTTCAATTTTGATTTCTGTCCCTACAGTCCCCATTAACACGACTTTACATTTAGCCATAGAGTCATACAGTCATAGACTTTAAGGTCAGAAGGGACCATTATGATCATCTAATCTGACCTCCTGCACAACACAGGCCACAGAATCTCACCCACCCACTCCCGCAACAAACCCCTAACCTATGTCTGAGCCATTGAAGTCCTCAAATCATTGAAGTCCTCAAATTTAAAGACTTCAAGGTGCAAAGAATCGTCCAGAAAGTGACCCGTGCCCCACACTGCAGAAGAAGGCGAAAACCCCGCAGGGCCTCTACCAATCTGCCCTGGAGGAAAATTCCTTCTCAGCCCCAAATATGGCAATCAGCTAAACCCTGAGCATGTGGGCAAGACTCACGAGCCAGACACCCAGTAAAGAATTCTCTGTAGTAACTCAGATCCTACCCCATCTAACTTCCCATCACAGGCCATTGGGCATATTTACCACTAATAGTCAAAGACCAATTAATTGCCAAAATTAGGCTATCCTATCATACCATCCCTTCCATAAACTTATCAAGCTTAGTCTTGAAGCCAGATATGTCTTTTGCCTCCACTGCTCCCCTTGGAAGGCTGTTCTAGAACTTCACTCCTCTGATGGTTAGAAACCTTTGTCTAATTTCAAGTCTAAACTTCCTGATGGCCAGTTTATATCCATTTGTTCTTGTGTCCACATTGGTACTGAGCTCAAATCATTCCTCTCCCTCCCTCTGATATATTTATATAGAGCAATCATATCTCCCCCCAGCCTTCTTTTGGTTAGGCTTGTGACGTTGTGCAGTCTATATGGTTTTATAAAAACTTATTATCAAGTCAATATAATGTAACTGGGATAGTTTTAGAGAAAATATGGTAATAAGTGAATGTAACGTAACTGGGATATGCTTCATGCAAAAGGTCTCTTGTAAGGTATCATTACAAAGCTTATAATCTACTGAGTATGATCATCTGATTTGTATAAATGTACCACTCTTGTATCTAAAACTAGAAATATAAAATGTAACTCTGAGGGCCTATTGTAATTGTGTAAAGTGTGAACCATTAATGATGGTTTGGAATCTTGATGACTCCCATTGTCTGCAGATGGCTGTATTTACCTGTGAGTCTTCCTGTATGTGTGTGTGCTGGCAAGTGAGTAATGAAGTCTAGCAGTGACATTTGATCATGTCACCTGAACTGGAATCCATCTTTAACCTAGTGCTTTTCCAGTGAGGGGGGGGTGGAAACCCAGAGAGACAAAGAGTTCCCGCCTTATGCAAAAGATATATAAAGGGGGGGGGGGGAAGAGAACAGAGAGGGAGAGGAGCCATCATGAAGAATCCCCTAGCTACCACCTGAGCTGCAACAAGAGCTGTACCAGGGGAAAGGATTGTGCCCAGGCCTGGAAGATGTCCAGTCTGAGAAAAACTTACTGAAGCATCTCTGAGGGTGAGATTATCTGTATTTAGTTTGATTAGGCATAGATTTGCGCATTTTATTTTATTTTGCTTGGTGACTTACTTTGTTCTGTCTGTTACTACTTTGAACCACTTAAATCCTACTGTCTGTATTTAATAAAATCACTTTTTATTTAGTAATTTACTCAGAGTATGTATTAATACCTGGGGGAGCAAACAACTGTGCATATCTCTCTATCAGTGTTATAGAGGGCGAACAATTTATGAGTTTGCCCTGCATAAGCTTTATGCAGGGTAAAACAGATTTATCTGGGTTTAGACCCCATTGGGAGTTGGGCATCTGAGTGCTAAAGACAAGCACGCTACTGCGAGCTGTTTTCAGGTAAACTTGCAGCTTTGGGACAAGTGATTCAGACCCTGGGTCTGTGTCTGGAGCCAGATGGGAGTGTCTGGCTCAGCAAGACAGGGTGCTGGAGTCCTGAGCTGGCAGGGAAAGCAGAAGCAGGGGTAGTCTTTGCACATCGGGTGGCAGCTCCCAAGGGGGTTTCTGTGATCCAACCCGTCACAAGGCTAAACAAGCCGAGCTCTTTGAGTCTCCTTTCATAAGACAGGTTTTCCATTCGTTGGATCATCTTTGACAGGTACAAACTGGAACAGGTACAGAGAAGGGCTACAAATGTACATTTGTAGCCCTTCTCTGTACCTGTTCCAGTTTTAATTCATCCTTCTTAAACATGGGAAACCATAACTGCACACAGTATTCCAGATGAGGTCTCACCAGTGCCTTGTATAATGGTACTAACACCTCCTTATCTCTACTGAAAATACCTTGCCTAATGCATCCCAAGATGCATTCGCTTTTTTCACGGCCATATCACATCGGTGGCTCATGGTCATCCTGTGATCAACCAATACTCCAAGGTCCTTCTCCTCCTATGTTACTTCTAACTGATGAGTCCCCAACTTATAACAAAAATTCTTGTTATTATTCCCTAAATGCATGACCTTGCACTTTTCACTATTAAATTTCATCCTACTACTATTACTCCAGTTTACAAGGTCATCCAGATCTTCC
Source organism: Trachemys scripta elegans (assembly GCF_013100865.1). Lineage (NCBI taxonomy): Eukaryota > Metazoa > Chordata > Testudines > Emydidae > Trachemys > Trachemys scripta. The sequence goes on along the minus strand of NC_048304.1, from coordinate 95,981,067 downwards.
TGTATCATATCCCGGTCCTTCTCTGTATTGGCAATACCTTCCAGCTTTGTGTCATCCACAAACTTTATTAGCACACTCCCACTTTTTGTGCCAAGGTCAGTAATAAAAAGATTAAATAAGATTGGTCCCAAAACTGATCCCTGAGGAACTCCACTAGTAACCTCCCGCCAGCCTGACATTTCTTTGCATTGTATCTCAAACCTATCTTCTTCGTTACTTCTTTTACTTGGTTTGTGCATTTTTGTAGTCCGTTATAGTCAGTGAAGATGCCAATGAACAAACGGACTACAAGTGGCTATTGGATAGTTATAACTTTTAGTCACTACTGACTTGGCTGGTTTAAAAAGATGGCCCAGAGATGAAAAAAACAATGTATCCCATTCCTAATGTCTTAAACCATCAGTTCTTAGCCTCAGGGTCATGAATATGTGCAAGAGGGTTACAGCCAACCTCCTTTTCTTTATGACTACATGGAAGGGAAGTCCTGAAACTTTTTTCTGTTGAAATACAGGGTCATGGTATGGAAAAGATTGAGAACCATTACCCTAAACCAGTAGTTTTCAATCTGTGGACTGGGTACCCCTGGAGGTCTGCAGACTATTTCTAAGATTTCCAAAGGGGTCCACACCTCCATTCTACATTTTTTAAGGGGCCGCAAATGAAATAAGGTTGAAAACCATTGCCCTAAATCATTCAATCCTCCTACTTCATCTCCAGTTCTTATACACAGATACAGAAAGGCAGATGAGTTCAGCAGGCTAAATGAAAAACTTTAAAATACTTTTGAAACAAAATATAACCACCTAACCATGGGAAACTTTGACTCCTTCACTAGAGCATTCAAATACTTTTATTTTCTTGTACATTTTTCATGGAGAAGTATTTGGCCAACTTACATAAAATCCACTTGAAGTTCTTCATTCCAGCATGGATGAGATCCATCTGCAGTGCTAGTTTGATAAACTGTGTGCTGGAAAGAAACTTCTACAAAAGGATGCACAGTCACCTAAAACACAAAAATCATATACTTTATTAGATTTGCACTGCTTTGTTTTATTTCCACATCATCTTATAGAATAATAAAAATGTAGGGACCTCAAGAGGTCATCAAGTCCAGCCCCCCGTGCTGAGGCAGGACCAAGTAAACCCCTAGACTATCCCTGACAGATGTTTGTCTAACCTGTTCTTAAAAACCTCCAATGACAGGGATTCCACAACCTCCTTTGGCAACCTATTCCAGAACTTAACTACTCTTATAAAGTTTTCCCTAATATCTAACCTAAATCTTCCTTGCTGCAGATTAAGACGATTACTTCTTGTCCTACCTTCAGTGGACGTGAAGAACAATTAATCACCATCCTCTTTGTAACAGCTCTGAACATATTTGCAGACTGTTATTAGATCCCCCCTGAGTCTTCTTTTCTCAAGACTAAGCATGCCCAGTTTTGATAAAGGTCAGGTTTTCTACACCTTTTATACTCCTGGGGGAATTCTGTGCCACTGCGCAATTCAGAATTTTGCAGAAATTAATGTTGTACACACAGAATTTCCTTTTTTCCCTACATAAATGGCCTGTAGAAATGTTGGCTCCCACTAGGGGCCGCTGGACCCAGCAGAGCCCAGCTCACAAATGGAAGACAAGGCTGCGGGAAGGGGAAGAAAACTGGAGGGTTCCCAGAAGGTGCAGTTCCCTGCACACCCTGAAGGAAGGACGCAGCGGCATGGAGGAAACTCCGGTAAGCTCGCGACCCAGCATCAGGCTGTTTCTCCCTCTGGATCCCTGGGCTCTAGGAGAGTAGGGTTTGAGAGTGTCTGGGCCGGAGAGGGGTGGGGGGTCCTGAAGCTGGGCTTGGGGAGGGGAGGGGGGAGTGAGTGTCTGGGCATGGGGGTGGGCATGGCTGGGTTTGGGGGGGGAACAACAACAGAGAAGCAGGAACTGGGTTGTCATAGGGATTTCTTTAACTCTCTACTCCTGGGGGAATTTGTTGTGTGTCTGTATTGTTACAAACAAACTTGCTGACAGGTATTTTGAAATAAATTACCAAAATAATTGAAACTGGTGTGATTATATAATGTTATTTTGATAAATAAAATGTGCAGAATTTTGTGGAATTTTTAATATTTTGATATTAGGAGAATTTGATCATTTTTGTTGCTCTCTGGATTCTCTCCAATTCATGCAATCTTTCATAAAGTGTGGCACCCAGACCTGGACACAGCACTCCAGTTGAGGGCTCACCAGGGCCAAGTAGACAGACCATTACTTCCCGTGTCTTACATACAATACTTCTGTTAATACACCCCAGAGCAATATTAGCCTTTTTCACAATTCCATCACATTGTTCGCTCATATTCAATTTGTGCCCCATATTCAATTTGTGCATTGTGGAGTGGCTGGCTCCAGCCGGACGGCGTGGCTGTAGCGCCAGCAGCCACCGGTGCTCCAGGCAGCTCAGTAAGGGGGCAGGGAGCAGGGGGGTTGGATAGAGGGCAGGGGAGTTCAGGATGGTAGTCAGGGGTCGGGGGTGTGGATAGAGATCAGGGCGGTTAGAGGGCAGGGAACAGGGAGTTAAATTGGTGCAGGGGCCCCGGGGGCAGTCGGGAAGGAGGGGGAGTTGGATGGGGAGGCGGGAGGCATTCAGGGGTGGTGGTACCGGGGGCGGTCAGGGGACAGGGAGCGGGGTGGGGTGGGGTGGATGGGTCAGGAGTCCCAGAGCGGGGCCAGCGGGGGGGGGGGGGGGGGGGGGGAGGGAGGGGCCGGGCCACGCCTGGCTGTTTGGGTAGGCACAGCCTCCCCTAACCGGCCCGCCATACCATTTCCAAAACCTGATGCGGCCCTCCGGCCAAAAAGTTTCCCCGCCCCTGCCCTACCTGCAAGCAAGTAGCAACTAAGAAAATTTTATTCATTAAAGTCCAGCTCCCTGGTGAATAACACATGGAAATTAACCAACTTATTTACTCAGTACATTTGTGACTGATAAATGATACATCCGGTCAAAAGCTATTTATATTTAGATAACAGTTGCTCAGTACATATAACAATACCCTCATTAAAGATGATCCTTATCTCTAGAATTTATATTAAGATATGATTCCAACTCTTATGATATATTAACACTTACAGGTTATTAGGTTCTACAAGACTGAAAGTCTCCCAAATACAGTTTAATTTTCATTGTCTTCTAAGATTTCTGAAAATTAGTTTTTTATTAATATCAATTTAAATTTAGAGTCATCATTATACACCAGTGGAGTCCAGCCTGTGGCTCTGGAGGCTCTAGACTGTGGCCCTGAATGGTGAGTGTTAAGAAGAAAATATGTATTTCATTCTTAATAGGAAATGTGTTCTCTGAGCTGTGTCTTAAAACTTTTAAACTGCAGTTTTTTAATTGACCCCATTACAATAGGGAGACAGTAAGGGGCACTTGGAGCACTATCCCTTCCCTGGGGCAGTTGCATAATAGTTCCCCTGGTGGCCACCTGCTGCATCATAGGAGGAAGAAAGAGTAATTCTGGCTATGCCATTTGCCTGCTTTCCTACTGGACTATCGGAGCCCCAGGGAGGGCAGGATAGGAATTCAACTGGCACTGCCTGAGACTAGGGGAGCACTTAGTAAAGGATGGCTCTCCTTTCCATACACAGCCGTCAAGGGCAGCCCAGAAAAAAAGGAAAGAAAGAGAATTTGAGAACCAGCAACCAGTTATCACACTCTAATTCTTTGCTTTGTCTCAGCATTGATTAGAGCAGGTCAGGTAATTATGGTACCAACAGGCCCTCCCAAGCAATAACCAGACCACAGTGCACTCTGATCACTCTTCCTCCCAACCCCAGCATACTCCTTCCTAACCTTGAAATGCTCCTGTGACAGGGGCTGTGGGAAAGGAGACACAGAAGCTATCTATGATTTCTCTATGCCCACTGGGACTAACCCAGGGATCGGCAACCTTTGGCTCACGGTCCATCAGGGAAATCCACGTGGGCTGGGACGGTTTGTTTACCTGCAGCATCTGCAGGTTCGGCCGATTGCAGCGCCCACTGGCTGCGGTTCGCTGTTCCAGGCCAATAGGGGCTGCAGGAAGCCGCATGGGCCGAGGATTGCCGATCCCTGGACTAACCCCTTGTTGGGGAAATCCCCAGCATGGGACCTGCAGGTGGTTCTGGCTCCCTTTAGACTGAGCGGAACAGAACAGAGAGCCCAAAAATGTTGATTGTGGCCCTTGACCTTTTTGAAATAATATTCAGTTCTCAGGCTGAAAAGGTTGGAAACCACTGCTGTCCAAAATCAGAAAATACGCATTTTGAGAAGTTACCATAAAAATACATATTTAACTATAATAATGAAACTGAAATCCCTCAAAATACCAGAGGTGCTGAAGCAAAAACAGGCTGTAACAGAACAAAGGATTGGAGATCTTTTTAACGAATAAGAACAAATTCTTAAATGTCAAGGGGAATTTTGTCCCAAATCAATATATTGGTGAGGGACCATTTAAATAAGTATTGACACAGCAGATACGGTTACAAAAAAGAAAGTAAAACTTTGCCCTCTTATCCATTGTCAAAATATTGTTTGAAGCCTTTGTCATTCCTTTTAAATAGGGCTGTCAAATGATTAAAAAAATTAATTGAGATTAATAGCGCTGTTAAACAATAACAGAATACCATTTCTTTAAATATTTTTGGATGTTTTCTACATTTTCAAATATATTGATTTCAATTACAATACAGAATACAAAGTGTACAGTGCTCACTTTATATTTATTTGTGATTACAAATATTTGCACTGTAAAAAAAACAAAAAATAGTATTTTTCAGTTTACCTAATACAAGTACTGTAATTCAATCTCTTTCAAAGTTGTAAAAGTTGAATTTACAAATTTAGAATTATGTACAAAAAAATAACTGCATTCAAAAATAAAATGTAAAACTTTAGAGCCTACAAGTCCACTCAGTCCTACTTCAGCCAATTGCTCAGACAAACAAGTTTGGTTACAATTTGCAGAAGATAATGCTGTCTGGTTCTGGTTTACAATGTCACCTGAAAGTGAGAACAGGTATTCGCATGGCACTGTTGTAGCTGGTGGTGCAAGATATCTGCTCGATAACGATCCAAAGCAGAGCCGACCGACGCTTGTTCATTTTCATCCTCTGAGTCAGATGCCACCAGCAGAAGGTTCATTTTCTTTTTTTGGTGGTTCGTGTTCTGTAGTTTCCACATCTGAGTGTTGCTCTTTTAAAACTTCTGAAAGCATCCTCTACACCTTGTTCCTCTAAGATTTTGGACAGCACTTCAGATTCTTAAACCTTAGGTTGAGTGCTGTAGCTATCTTTAGAAATCTCACATTGGTACCTTCTTTGCGTTTTGTCGAATCTGCTGTGAAAGTGTTCTTAAAACAAACATGTGCTGGGTCATCATCTGAGACTGCTATAACATGAAACATATGGCAGAATGTGGGTAAAACAGGACAGGAGATATACAATTCTCCCCCAAGGAGTTCAGTCACAAATTTAATTAATGCATTATTTTTTAATGAGCATCCTCAGCATGGAAGCATATTGTCTGGAATGGTTGCCGAAGCATGAAGGGGCATACGAATGTTTAGCATATCTGGCACGTAGATATCTTGCAATGCCAGCTACAAAAGTCCTATGCGAACACCTATTCTGACTTTCAGGTGACATTGTATATAAGAAGCAGGCAGCAGTATCTCCCATAAATGTAAACAAACTTGTTTGTCTTAGCGATTGGCTGAACAAGAAGTAGGACTGAGCGGACTTGTAGGTTCTAAAGTTTTACATTGTTTTGGTTTTGAGTGCAGTTATGTAACAAAAAATCTACATTTGTTAGTTACACTTTCATGATAAAGAGATTGCACTAAAGTACTTGTATGAGGTTAATTGAAAAATACAATTTCTTTTGTTTATCATTTTTACAGTGCAAATATTTGTAATAAAAAATAATAATACAAAGGGAGCACTGTACAGTTAGTATTCTGTGTAGCAATAGAAATTAATATATTTGAAAAAGTAGAGGAACATCCAAAATATTTAATACATTTCAATTGATATTCTACTGTTTAACAATGTGATTAATCGCAATTAATTTTTTTAATCGCAATTAATTTTTTGAGTTAATCACATGAGTTAACTGCGATTAATCGACAGCCCTACTTTTAAACAATACAAAATGATTCACTCTTTTTGGGGGGGGGAGAGTTGTTTGTTTGAGTAATTTAAGTTATTTACCTCACTTAGAGGATCAGATGTGTATGATGAGTTGCCTGATAGTAGATGTCTACTCCGGGACAGCTGATTAATTGCATATGCTGGCAAATGAACACCTGGTCTTTAGATATAAAACATGAATGACATACACATTTCAGCCAGCTTTTCTTTTTAATCTACATGGCAATTGTTTGTATTAGTTCATTATTTACAGATGCTCAGATAATTAGTTACTATTTACAGATTATATACATACTTATAAAGAATATCTAACAAAATCAGTAATACAAATCAAAACATAAATCCCTAAAATGAAGAAATGTCTAAAGCTTTATGGGCCTGATCATGCAGCCACTCCATTGTTCCAGTCCAAATCTCACTGAAGTCATTTCAATTTGGACACATTATGCCTCCTGGCGCTGCCATGGTACTGGTGTGCCTGGTCTGCAGGAATGCCATTTCAGCTTTTGGGGGCAGAAGGGTAACTTTAACCATGATTCCAGGGGCTACTTAGACACCTGAAAATTCTAGGGTTTTTTTTTGCAAATAACTTAGAAATTAGCTTACAGGAGCACTGTATCTACTTCCTATTTTAAAAAAGAAAAATATATATACAACACCAATTAAAGCCATATTTTACATTTATATGTAAATTTAGGACAACCAGGAGATAATACAGCAAGGTATTCACAATCCCAAGCCTTGCGGTATCAATTTTGGAGCCTTAACACAGATACAAGAAACACAAGTTTGATACTTTGATACACTATCTTTAGAGATAAATAAAAATAAATAAAATCTGCTTACTTTCTCTAACAGACACACTCTGTTACTGCCATTATCTATTCCATTTTAGTGTCTAGTTTTTCATTCTAAAACCACATTTACTTAATTTTAACATACGCAATTTTTTCTCTTTTATTAAGAACGGGATTTAATTTTTCTAATTCTTTTGGCATTTTATGTTGACCAATCACAATCATGGACATGACTCACTAACATCTGACTCTATCATTACTATTAGAATCAGACTTGGAACCACATTTGTTTTTGTACAAATTTTAAGTTATTTTACAGATATAATTAAAAAATACAATTTGAAAATAAGTGACCATCTGCATGGTGTCTATAGTTATGTGTTTAGCTAATTGATTTTAAATGGGCACTGCTAAGGTGAGTACAAACTAAATTTACATTCTAGAAGGATACTATTATTTGATTGTACCACTTTAAATAAATACTGACAAAGTACAATATGGTAATAAAAGTAATAATGATAATTACTCCAGCCAGGACAGATTAGGCATTTTAGAACTCACTACTCAAACAATTAATTTTAAGCATAAAAGAGAAATAAAATTATTAAATGCACAGACCCCAGACAAAAAAACTAAAATAACAGTACTACAATCCTTAAACTTTGAAAGAATAAAATTACAGAGAATATATGTGCACTGCACATTTTGACAGGAAGTAGCAAGAAGTAACAACAAGAATAATAATATTGTGTGTTAGAGAGAGTGTGTGGGGGGAGACTGTGTGTGTGTGTGTGTGTGTTCTGGGGGACTGTGTGTGTGTGTGTGTGTGTGTATGTGTGTGAGTGACAGAAAGGAAGAGACTGTGTGTGTGCCTGAGTATGTCTGCGCCTGTCTCTAAGATGAGCTTGTTCAGTACAGCAGCAGCCACAGCTCCCACTCCTGAGCCAGAGGCATCAGCATAGACAGGCTACCTGTCCCCCAACCCCAGCAGAGACCCATTAGGGCATAGCCACCTCTTGCATCAGGCGAGGTCCCCCCATGCCGCACCAGCCGTGGATCAGCATCCCAAAGAAGGGGAGACTTCTTTGGGAAGTATGAGAGAGAGAATGAGTGTGAGAGAGAGGGAGAGTGTCTGTTGGGGGAGTGTGGGAAGGGTGGTGGAAGCTGGGCTGCCAGAGAGCAGCTGCTGTGGGCTGGGGACCCAGTTCTGGGAGAGGTGGATACAGGAGAGCAAAGGCAATTTTGGGGTGGCTATAGTTTCCACAAGCACCCCCAGCACCATGCCTGTTGGTAAAATTATAATGTGGTTTGAAACTCGGGGGGAGGGAAGAGTGCCTCTCCACCCTCCTTAAATGGCACCCCTGTTGGTCTGCTTCTCCAGCCAGCTCAGCTTCCACAGAAACATAGTTATCCCTAAGACTATGATATTCCATTTCTATTAATTATAAAGTCCTTTGATAACATGTTAAACTTCATGCAGTTTTTAGGCAAAATAAACTTCAGCCCAAAGGCCCAATCTGAATGTCCCCTCCCAACACTTGCCAGCTTTTGATTCTGCATTTATGAGCAGCTGGTGAGGCTCTCTCTCTCAGGGACACAATTTCCACATTTTAGCTCCTAGATGGACTCTCACTTCTCTTTGACTGAAATTTTTATAAATTATATTTGGGTGCGTTAAACTATTGCTGAGTCTCTTTCATGTTGTAGTTTTGTTTTATTTTCACACTAATCTCAGAACCACAGTGAATTTTTTCTTTACATTTGGGGTATTGTAATATACCATGGATGCAATAATGAATAAACCATCTCTAAGTTAATTATTGTTGCTAAATATGATTTGCATTCTGTGAAGGAATCAGCCTATCCATTATTGCAAACAATGTCCAATTGCATGAAAGTTATAGACTGTTGTTTTGTAATGCTAATTATTTGCATAGCAAGTTTGGAATGAGGCACACATTCTTAGATGCATACTCTCTCAAGGCATTTACTTTTTCTTTGTTTCAGATAAACAAGAGCTCAGAACTGCACAAGAATTTGATTGGATTTGGCAACCATTATGCTAGACATCTGTACTCTCACAAACCGTTCCTACATGTTTATACACTGAATTAGTCTTTCACTATGCAGCTGAACTCCAAATAAATGAAAGGATTGCACACTTTGTTACTTTTGTAGGCCGAGCACATTGCACACACCAGGTCCTCCTTTCATTCCTCCATTTCCCTCGCAGCTCCAACAAGTTCCCTGTGAGCCACCTTCCCGTCCCTATTTCAAGGACTCCATGCAACCTGCCTCCAACACTCTCCTCCCTCATGCCCCAGTCTCTACATATCCCCTCACTGCTACATGCTAGGGGCTCATTGTGCCCCCCAATTCCCTCCTCCCCCACATACCAGAGGCTCAGTGTGCCCATGTTCCCATACAAGGGTCCCCTGTTCTTCCTTCTCTGCCAGGGGCTCAGTGTGTCCTCCTCTTCCTCTCTCTGCCACATTCTAGGGCCTGTATGTGGCCCCACTGTCCCCCATTGTCCCTCATTCTCTCCCCATGCCAGGGGCTGTGTGCTCCCTTCATTTTCCCCTCTCCACCCAATTCTTGCCTTCCCCCCAAATCAGGGTTCCCATTCTTTCCCCTGCCAGACATTCTGTGTGCCCCCATTTTCCCCACATTCAAGGGTCTCTGTATGCTCCCAACATCCCATTTCCCTCCTCCCACCTTTGCCCCTTGTTCTCTCCCCATGCCAGGGGGGTCTGTGTGCTCCCTCATCTCTCCTCTCAACACCATTCTCCCCTTCAGGGTCCCCATTCTTCCCCCTGCCAGGTGTTCTGTATGACCCCATTCTCCCCATCTCCAAAATGCCAGGGTTTCACTCTACTGCTTCATTTCTCCTTCCCCATATTTTCCCCTTCTTTACCATGGCAGGGGCTTTGTGTCCCCCCTCATTCTTCCCCACCCCATGTCTGGCTCCGATGGCCCCCATACCATTGTCCCCCATTTCCCCCCTCAGGCCCAGGGCTTTGTGTCCCCCACATTCCATCCACCTTCTAATTTCTTTTCTTTATGCCTTAGAGATACAAACAGAAATGCCATCACATGGAATGTTAGACCTTGCTTTGCTCAGCCATAAAGTATAATAAAGAGTCAATGTCTTCATGAATTGAGTCTACAGTACAAGTATTGAAAGTCATGAGCTTCTCCTACTTTATCCAAATAATAAAGTACTAATATTTTAAACAAGTTTTTAAATGATAGAATGTTTGTCAAAACTATGCCAATGACATGTAATGTATCACTTTGAATACATTTTTCTGTAAATCCTTTCATTTCCTACTTTATGCCTTCACAGTATGTTAGCCTTAATGAAAATGTTTCTCATGATGCAGTAGCTCTTAAACCAGGCTTGGTGTGTTAAAATATGTCTATTTAGATTAATATTTGTGGTAGCTAGAAAGAAAATTGTGCTCATCCAATGTAAATAGCAACTGTTTTTGTTTGCTGTATTATAAAACGTATATGATGTTTTTAAATTTAGTTCCAACTTGCAAATACTATCCTTTTCAGTGCAAGCTTCACTTAATTTTCCAGTCTTACTAGAAGAATATTTCTAAAACTTAAATGAATAATTACATAAAACAGCAAAGGAAAATATTAAGTGGGGGAAGACAACATAGTCTATACTTGTAAAAAAAATAGCTGATGCAGTCATTCAGTTGCAGTCATGAAAAAATACTAAATTCTATGAGACTTACAAATTGATCTTCATTTTAGAGGCAAAATATTAAACAAACTATTACTACCAGAAAGTGCATATGGGTCAAAAGTTACATTATGAGCAACTTAATCAGTAAAACTGGCTAACAAATGATAGTCTCTAATTAATAACATTTTCTGTCAGATACCATACGATGTCCCAGCCTAGTTAACTTCCTTTTTTTCCTTTCTGTACTATATCTGATAGCTCATACTTTGATGCAGACGGTTAGTTCAATCCCAGCTAAGCAGTATCCAGAAAAGAGCTGAACATATCAAATACCAATCAATCAGTTACAAGAAGTCTCATCATACTTTCCATCCTGTGAGTAGAAGGTAGAGCACTCCACCAGATCACCATCTGGGAGTGCAAAAGGAAAGAGTGCTGCTTTGTGGAATTCTTCCTTGCATAAAGTCCTCTGCCGGATTGGACATCTATACATGGGTTGAGAGCAGGACTTGGGAGACTGCCATGCAAATGCCACAGTATTCTGACCCAATCCTGGAGAACTTTTCTGGGCAAGTTATTGCTGATCCTAAGGTGGTTTTACACATCTACCAAAGCATATGGTCTGACCTGCTATGTCAATTCCTATGTTCCTGATCATAGTGCAGAAAATTGCATTTCTGGGGAAAAAATCTGTATATTTATGCAGCAATAACTATACAGTAGCGCTGTATTCTGGTTAGCTGAAACAATTCCATGTCAATATAAGCAGCATTTAACACATAACAGAACTATCTACAGTATACTGTTCCTTACAGATAAAATACAGATTTCATTGGAGTTGAATAACTAACAAACTCCTATAATCTGCACTTTTGGTCAGTTACACTTTTTATTCTTTTAAGTGAGATCTATAAAACTATGCGAATACTCTTAGAAGGGAAATGGTAGAAACTAAATTAGACAAAACTCTAGAAAAGATTAATTAGGGAACAATCCTGAACTACGTGGAGGATGTACCAAATTACCTAATAGGTTTTTACCATCCCTAACTTCTGTTTCTATGGTTTCCTACCTAGTAACTGATGGATTTCTTGTAGGAATGTTATAAGCTCTCAATACTCTGATAAGAATCTTAACATCTCCATCAGAAACTGTCTGCGCTGGAACTTTTTTTCTTTCTTTTCTTTGCGGCTTTAAATGTCTTCTGCGTTCACCTATCTTAAAAACTGCATTCCTCAAATGGCTAGATAGAGTTGAAAATGTTTTAATCAGCTTTATATATAAACATCTTCCTTTATTATACATGATTTAAGAAAATGGAAAATTTGTTACCTTTCTATGATTGTCCTCAACCCGAAGGCTCCACAAAGTCCACTACAGACCTTACCATGCAAATCTAATTCACCTGGGAAACATTTAGAAACTACAGTGAAATGTGCAATACAAGCCCCCTATAGTCAGATATGTAGGACAAAGGAAGAATTTTCACCCTTCCCTAAAATCAGTAATATTGATCCATTTTGGGACCACTGTTTGGAACATCCTCCTGCCAAAAGGAGATTTCTGCAACAGAATGAAGGTAAAGCTTGTAGTGCTTTAAAAAAAGTGTTGATTGATGAGCAGCTGACAGCTTTACAGATTTCCTTTAAAGTACCTGATGCCCTTTCTACCCAGAATGCTACAGTGGAAAGTGTTGAGTAGATTCTGTTCTCTTTTGTAATCAAGGCTAAGTATGTTTCAGTGATACAAAACTCAATCCACCTAATTACAGAGATTTGCAAGCTTTCAAATTCTGATGCATAGGGTGGAAGAAAATGAATTAAGATTATGTTTTCCAGAGTTAGAACCTATCAGTATGAATGAATCATTTATGAAAGCTTCTACCGCTATAAGCATATCCCAGATAAGGAAGATAGGTGCCAGTGTTGGTTTGTGTAGAAATGCTGTGTTAAAGAACCTTGATACCATTGGATGATCTACCAGAGATTTGGATACACTTATGTTCACGACACTGCTTAACACTGAAAGACCTGGTATGTCACAGTGGATGTCAGGCCTATCCGTAGGTCATTCTGTAAGAAATCCAGAAGAGCTGCACCATCTGATTTCCTAGTGCTCACATTTCTATATTGAAAGTAATATAAGAATTCTGTCCAAAACCTTGCATAAGTCAAGGGGATAGAATAGCTATGGGAGATTAACTTTGGAGAAGTATCCCCATCTTATTTAAGACTTGTTACTCAACAGCCAAACTGTCATGCTTAGGTAGTCTGGATTGGGATGCAAGAGTAGACTCTGTCATAGGAGATTATGCCACCTGGGAAAATGGAGTGGAGACTTCTGAAATATCGCCATTAAGTCAAAATATTATAGTCTTTGGTTATAAAAAATAACAAGTTTTCCTTCCATTATCTTCTGAATTACTCTAACTTCATGCCAGCAGAGAAAGGAAAGCATAGAGAAGCAGGTTTTGATATCTGTGAGCCAGGTGTATTTCCAGTGATCTTTGATCCGCTTCCCAAGTCTAGAAGAGTCTTGCCTTTGGTTTAATCTTAATGCAGTTAGGTACACCTCTCTTGATATCACCCAAACAATTCCTAGTTCAGGGAAGTGTTCCAAATTCTATCCACGGACAGCTTAGCCAGTCCACTTATCTGTTCGTTGTCACTGTTGCATGGGTAACCCTGATACAGTTTAGGTGATCTTCCTTGCATAGAAAATAATCTGCATTACTTCTGCATTTAGACTTGAGTTTAGTGTTCTAGGATCCACTATAGAATAACCTAGAACAGGACCCTGGAGCTCTCCCCCTCAGAGATGGACTGGGCTTGGGAGTGTTCTAGTTTTTCACACCAAGAGTCCTTGATTGATGAGAATGATCCAGTTTGCTGAACCTTCGGAGCTGAAAAGTACTGACCTTCCCTTCCCATTGCCCCTAGGTATGGTGGGAAGCAAAGGCCCCAACTAATGATGCAAACTCTGAGCTCTTTTCTTGGCAGAACGAGACCTGCTAGTTGTGAACAATCATACTAGAGTCCTGCTTCTATTGCTCCTGACGGGTCTCATAACAGACAGAGCATCTCTTGGCCTCTGGTTTTCCTTGTTTGGCCCACACTGTCATTATGCAAGGAGTGAGAAACTGAGAAGAGCTCAGCAGGTGGTCTCATTTGGAGAATAAAGCCTCTAAAATTTCAGCCTAAAGAAATGGAGAAAATGGGGAGGGCCTGACTCACTGTTGCTGCAAAATCTACTTTAAATGCTAAGATTGCAGTGGATAATGTGGGAGCACTGAACAGCTGCTGTTTGTACCGCCACAGGCAGAGAATCTAACAAAAGAGTAGAAGGGGTATGCCAAGTCCCAGGGTCTTGAGCACAAGTCTGAACTGCCTCTGGTATTTTCAGGAAGAGAGCAGCAGCTAAAATGTCTTAGACTGAGAGAAGAGGTCAGAATCAAGATAATTTCCCATGCTGATAATTCTGACTCCCTTCTGAAATGTTGCTTGAGAGATTCATGAATAAGGAACTGCAAAGAGAATTCATTTAATCTCATCAAGTTTTGTTTTGCTTTTTAAATTTGATTTCCACTTTTAATATTTACAATTTATATAGTATTCTTTTTGACACTTTTCATGTAAATGTAATTTAGAAGATAAAGATGATAGGAACTATTCCTGAAAAATATGATGGATTCCTGGTTACGGATTCCTGTTTTTTCCAAAAGAAGCAAACTTTCTGAAGTTTAGGTTCCATTTGAGAACCAATTCTGCATTCCTAACACAGTAACTCCTGAGGATATATACCAAAAAGGATATAGAGACCAAAAATGAAACCTGGTAACCTGATATTCCCCAAGCAAGTCCTGCACAGAAGCAAGATTAGCAAGTTTATGCAATACTAAAACTAGAACATTTTCAGAATAGAACCATACATTTAAAAAATTATCAATTAAAACATTCTTTCTATTTTTCTACCTATTCCCTCCAAAAGTTCATACTGCGAACTGTTAAAGAATCACTTTTAAAATGACTATCACCTAAAATGTTCTTTTTAGCTTTTAGCCAACTCACATCCATTAAACTCAGTGAGAGTCATGTGGCTAAATTCTCATATACCAATTTGAAAATATATAGTATTACAAAGGTGCCAAGTAAAATATTACATTAATAAAGTAATGCATTTGCATACATTCATAATCTTTTGATACATTCATTAATTCAAAGTTTAGTTTTTAATTATACCTCATAGATATAATTTCTTCATAATCGCTCACAATATCCATTAAATTAAATTTGTGCTTAACTTTGACAAGTCGCTTTAAAATTAGTTTTCTCATCTGCAAAAAATAATTGAGTTTTTAATGAATTTAACATCTCTAAAATGAAAATTCACATTTGTAAATATATAGGCAGGAATTCTCCACTATGGCACTTTCATGCTACAGTGCCCTGGATCTGGCCAGGGGAGGATCCCCGAGTTCAGAATTCTTCAAAGCAGCTTACACTGCTTTGCAAGTCCACTACTGCAAGCCCCAGCAAATAGGTCACAGATTAGATGGAAGGGAAAGTGAGGTAGTGTAGACATCACAGATACCTCTATTACTGTTCTGCCTTATGCTGCAAACCATGTGGCAGCCTGAAGAGGTCACGACAACTTAGACAACTTCCCCAGGCTGCCTTAGTTATGCTGGCGATCATTTTGGCCCCTGCAGCAGACTGGAATCTGCAAAGATGGCATTAAGCCACTTTCCTCCCACAACCTATGTTGAGAGATTTGTGCTGTACCTCTTAGATCTGCAGCACAAAATTTCACCCACCGAATTAACGTACATGATGATTCTAATGGGCAGAAAACTTCTCCCCACACTCAGGTTGAGTAATTTGGCTGCACACTGATAAAGTCCCCTGGGGGCAACCGAGGAGAAATCCTTGACCCTAATCTTCTTAGTCAAGAGTGTCATGAAACAAACTCCCGTTACAACCAGCTCAGAAGAAAAAGATTCAAAGCCCCCTCCACCTTCTCTAGTGTATCCCTGCCTCCATTACTTACATTTGTTCACCACTACTGGACTTTGTGTATGGCAGCAACGGAGTAATTTACTAAAATATCAATTTCTTAAATTCTACTTCTGAAGATGCTGAGGTGCTATTACTTCAATAAGAGTTAAGAGGACTCAACACGCCACAGGAATTACTCAGCATCTTACAGATGTGAGCCCTTGGTCTGGGCCCTAGTCATTGCCACTCTGCTAATGCATACAGTGCAGTGACAGACATTGGTAATGGAACATGGTGCCCCTCACCTCTAGATCATCAGCTGAATTCCAGTGCTGGCTGGTAGGAACCAGAAGCCATCACCATCTGATAGCTATTCAGTATTCTATACAAAATTAATTGGTGATCTCAGTCCAATTGAGGACAGGTGTCCAGCTCACCAAAAACTCAATCACAAATGACTCCCTTATTTAAAGTCTGGAAGCCAAGGATTGTCTGGGTACAGAGACTCAGCTCCAGAAGTCATCTCTTCAGAAAAGGTTTTAGGTTCATTAGTGAAGAAGTTTGGACTGCTGCTGCACATTCTACTGCTATTCATTTTCTAGTACATTTCAATCCAGCATTGTAATAAGTATTACTTTCACATTACAGATTCTGAAAAGAAAAAGTCATTTTTCTCATAGCCAATACAGTCATGTCAATATTTGTCATACCTTCCTTATAAAGTTGGCAGACCTAATCCTTTGAGCAGTAATAGGATCCACATCTGTCATTGATATATCCTTCTCTAACTGGCTTTCATATTCCTGAATATAGAATTAGGTAATTTTCCTGGATCATACACTGATCTTTACAAAACTTTTTAAAGAAAACGAAGAGAGGCATTTAAACAACCTATATTATGTTCCACTTTTTAAAAACTATGATGAAATTAACAGAAGTTCCAGAATATGACATCTTTGCTGGATTCTCTCAAAGTGTATCCCTAAACACTTCACAAAGTTAAACATTTACAAAACTGTAACTAATAACAACAGTGGGAAAGGGAACTTAAAATGTATAGGCAAGAGGAGAAATATGTGTTTCCCCATACATGAGCTGAAAACAAAAGGAGAGTCAAAGAAGTGCAGAAATACAGAAAAGCAGTTTTATGAAAACAGGAACGACAGGGGAAAATGTGTTGGAACTGAAAGTAGTGAGACTGTGTGACAACACCAAGCAAAAAACTGATGCCAACTGAGCAGAGGGCAAAGGAAGAGAAGTAGGAAAAGAAAAAGTGATTGAACCACCAGTTGTGAGGTTGTGTGAAAAGACAAAGAAAAAGCTGGTGGTAGTTGGAGACAGTCTATGGAAGGTTTCAAAAAATAAGTAGAGCATTTCTGAAATGAATACTGCCATGAACTAGGGAGCCAGTGGGGAAATTTGAGAGGAAAACATGATTCTCTGTATGTGTGAGAAAATGAGCCAAAGTATTTTGCAGTTTGGAGAACTGGAACTTGGGGAGGCCATAGCCAATCAAGATGAGAGAAGATGAAAGCATGGAGGAGTTTCAGCCAAGGTGAATCTGCAATAGTGATGGTGGCACACATAGTCCATGTTGTGGAGTGTGTGCTAGATAAAACTGCCACCCTAGGAGAAGGAGAAGAGTTTAGAGTCAGGGATGATGACAGAATAAGAGAAAAGGAGGCAAATGGAATGTCTGAGTCAAGAAGGAAGACAGAGGAGATGGAGTGGTGCTGCAGGATTTTCCTCCGGCTGTATTTCCTGAGATATTTAGCTGAAGAAAATGAAGATGAAGCCACAAGATTACTTTGTGAAAGCATGCAGAGAGGCTAAACACAGAGAAGTCATTAAAGATGTCAAAACATATAAACAGCTGAATATCATCAGCAAACAATGCCAGCACTTCCTGATATTAACCATACTTGTGGGAGCACTGGAAATGCTATTCCAAAGTTCCCATTCTGTGGCCACTGTCTTTACTACATGTTGCATTCTATCTATGTTATGCATACTTACCCATGCATCCTAGAGAGAATACTGATGATCAAAGAAGGACCACAGGACAAAACAGGCAGTTCATAGAATCATAGAAGATTATGGTTGGAAGAGACCTCGGGAGGTCCAAACCCCTGCTCAAAGCAGGACCAACCCCACCTAAATCATCCCAGCCAGGGCAGTTGTATTAAAGGAGAATTACCAACACTGCCTAGAACTTGTTTGGTATCAGAAAGAGCTAGAGGGGACAAAAGACCAAGCAAAAGACATCCCTGAATATTTTTATTTAAAAAAATGTCATCAGGAGCATTCAGAAATAGCTAATATAACAGGATCCCAAGAACTGTCTATGTTTGCCCTAATTTTTTCTTAGCAGCACTAGAAGAATCTATGCTTGGGTTAAGGTCACAAAAAGCAATTATTTCCTAGATACTGAAAGCAATGTTGTCCAATTTATTGTGTTAAAATTTCAGGATCATGTTACTCTGACTAGCACTTTACATCATTGAACTCAACAAGGACTACTTGAGTAATGAAGTGCTAGTCAACATGAATAAGGACATTGGAATCTGGCTCTTAAGCATTATATCATGATACTGTAAAAGATTACACATGTCCTTGCTGCATATAGAAATCAAATAGGAAGAGGAAAGTTGAATTCAACTACTGTGAAAAATGAAAGATTAATATTAAACTCAGATTGTCATATATAACATGAAACAAATACCTGAATGACTGCATCTGGTATCTCTCTATCATACAGTGGTATTTGCCGAAAATGGCAGAAATCTAATTGCTCTGAATTCCTAAGCTGCAACAGCTGGAAACGTTTACACTTTTTAATCTCTTCTTCAGTAACAAAGTTAAATTCTTCTTGCAGCTGTTCAAGACGAAAATATTTTGACACAGTTTGTTCCTTGGATCTTGCATACTGTTAGAGAAAGTAAAAGCAAGGTTCAAATATCTTAAAACTTTTTGGGTGATGATTAATAAATTTTGCTATTTGTTTTTATAAAGTGAAACTACTGGCTTGAGCCAAGCAAAGAACCAACAGGTTCTAAGTAAACGTCCCATACTTCTAACAATACATCTCAATATGACCTGCAATACCATTGCTATTATTTGGGGCTTCTCTTCAACATAGATTTTATTATGTGAACAAAGGCCCACATTTTTTCTATTGGTATTAACTTTAAGGAGAAACAGACATTTGAGTTTGTATGGCATTTTTATTTGTTCTTTTTTTTTAAAAATCCACCTAGTATTTTTCTATGTCACAGAAATTAAATGACTGACTAATCCGTACTATCTCTGTATACATCCATTGGCCTAGGAAATTCTAATGAAGATGTTTCTTAAAATAGCACGGTTCACGGACAATAGGTGGACCACAATCATTACTGAGTGGTACCCGCGAGAACAAAAAAGACAACCTGGTTGGCCTCCAAGAAGATGGGAAGATGACATTGTTAAACATTTCAGACGAATGTGGAGAAGAAAGGCAAGAATGAGAGAAGAATGGTGGACGTGTTGTGATTGGCGCAGTCTTAATGACAGCTGAAGACAGATTGATCCAGGTGATCCAGGTGTAAAATATTACAAAGAGAAACAGAGTCTAAAACTACTACCTTTGAAGCAGCTTACTCAGTATCTACAAAGGGATCAAAGGAGACAACCCTTAGTCTTTCAAAAACTTCAAAATGAAAATTAAACTAGATTTTGTAGCAGTGAAGCCTCTTCTCGCTTTTGAAAAATTCCCCAAATTGCATAGTGAAGTCAGCTGTTCAGGCAGTGATCAGAAGTCATTACATGGACTCTCGAATAAGTCCACAGAGCCCCAGAAATTTTCAATTATTACCATTGCACCACATTTGACCACCACCTGGTTAATCTCTGCAGCTACTACTGAGCAGCTATAGGATCACCTAACTGACAGCACTGTGTCTCTGGTAGGATGGCTCCTGTTTCCATGCATAAAGTTAACTTCCTTCTGAATCCCTGAGATCCACAGAGTGAATGAAGTAGGGAAAACCCTATGAGGCTCCCCATCAGTGTGTTTTCCTCACCCCTGATCCTTCCCACAGATTTTGTGCTTCCTATCTCTAAATGATGTACTGAAATGACAAGACTTGAAACAGAAACAAAGAATAAAATTCATCACACAAGATGGCTGCAAATTGTTTTATTCATTTGCTCTCCCGAGCTTCACCATCATTTGTTTTCATAGAATCCATAGATTGATGATCTAAGTCTGCTATGGTTCATCTAAACAATGGGGTAAGAGTCATAGTGGAGTATGACACCAGAAGGAAGAATGACCAGAAAGAGTTCAGAGCAAGTGACCAAAGTTAGGGAAAGGGAAAAGGATATGAGAGGTAGAATAGGAGAGGGGGTATGTCATAACTATAAAGGGAAGGGTAACAGCTCTCCTGTGTACAGTGCCATAAAATCCCTCCTGGCCAGAGACTCCAAAATCCTTTTACCTGTAAAGGGTTAAGAAGCTCGGGTAACCTGGCTGACACCTGACCCAAAGGACCAATAAGGGGACAAGATACTTTCAAATCTGGGGGTGGGGGGGAAAGGCTTTTGTTTGTGCTCTTTGTTTTGGTTGTTGTTCGCTCTTGGGACTGAGAGGGACCAGACATCAATCCAGGTTCTCCACATCTTTCTAAACAAGTCTCTCCTATTTCAAACTTGTAAGTAAATAGCCAGGCAAGGCGTGTTAGTTTTACTTTGTTTTCTCAACTTGTAAATGTACCTTTTACTAGAGTGTTTATCTTTGTTTGCTATACTTTGAACCTGAGGATAGAGGGAGGTCCTCTGAGCTCTTTAAGTTTGATTACCCTGTAAAGTTATTTTCCATACTGATTTTACAGAGATGATTTTTACCTTTTTCTTTAATTAAAAGCCTTCTTTTTAAGAACCTGATTGATTTTTCCTTGTTTTTAGATCCAAGGGGGTTGGATCTGTATTCACCAGGAGTTGGTGAAAGGAAGGAGGGGGGATGGTTAATTTCTTCTTGTTTTAAGATCCCAGGGGGGTTGGAACTGTATTCACCGGGAGTTGGTGGGAGAAAGGAGGGGGATGGTTAATTTCTCCTTGTCTTAAGATCCAAGAGGTTTGGATCTGTATTCACCAGGGAATTGGTGAAAGGTTTCTCAAGGCTTCCTAGGGAAGGGAATTTACTTGGGAATGGTGGCAGCGGACCAGACCTAAGCTGGTAGTTAAGCTTAGAAGTTTCATGCAGGCCCCCGCATTTGTACCCTAAAATTCAGAGTGGGGAAGCAGCCTTGACAGGGTAACTATCTGATTCAAGTAGAATCTAAAATAAAAATAGGCACACTTATAATTAGGGAGCAACACTTTCATCTTGTTGCTCCAAGTATATACATAAATTATTTAGCTTTGCTCCTACTTCTTTTGGCATCTCCAGAAATCTTGAACAGAAGTAGTCTCACAGTTCAGGCCCATATTATTTATAACCTTGGAGCCAAAGATCTCCTGTAAAAAATGCTTTAGTAGTCAATATCTAGAAATTCCCTAACTCCTGTCATGTTAGACTCAATACATAGTTTCTTCTAGAATCAATTATAAATTATTATTACAAATTCCTAATACTGAACTCTGCTAAACATTACCATAATGAATTCTATCAAATCTGAATACTCAGGGTCATTAGGATCAATCTTGACTTCTTTGGCCCATTCAGTAAGCTTCTGTCTGTCAGTGAACCACAAGAGTCCAGTAGCTATTTCTGCATTTATGTTTCTTGGCACACTAAAAAGAAATGCAAGACTTTCACTTATTTTGTCATACATTAGCTCCTATATACTTTATACAGAATGGTTTAGCAAACATTTCCAATTCTCACAGACATCATCAGGTTCAGTCTTATTCTAAGTCATGACTACAAGAAAAATAAAGATGGAAACACCCAAGAAATCTGTAGAAAATAGGTTAACTGTGGTCTACAGTAAATTAGCATTATACAGAACACCTTGCCATAAAGCAAATGATAATTTAGCATAACTTTTCCCATAGTATTAAACATGAGATGCTATTTAGTGAAACCTGTGACAATCTTATAGAAATATAAGATTTATTATTACCTGTAACAAGCAGAGATTATTTTCTGAGATACAGGGGCTAACGGAATTCCTTCCTCATCGACCGCCCAGGATAAGGAATACATTAGTTTTCCTGATGTCAAAAGACACACCTTTTCAGTTTCATTTTCATCCAGAAGAAAAGGTACATCTGTAAATTAAAAGTTGTTGGAAGAAAATAAATCAGTATAATTAAATTTAAAGTTCTCTCTCGTTCAGTTTTCCCCCAGCTTTTGAAAGCTGATATCTTCAGAAAAATGAACCCAAGTACACTGATCCTTCAACCCTGCCATTTGTTGTTAAAGGTCTACCCATCTTAATTTATACATCTTCCACACCCCAGTGACTAGTCTTTCACACCCACATCCCAAGACTTCTTTAGGATATAAGCACGTACTTAAGAGCTTTCCTGAATCAGGATGCTTTCTTGATCTGGGGCCTAAAGGAGGAGAGCCATTCAAACCCCAGATCTTTGGGAATATGTACAGTTCCTTAGCAGATCTAGCAAAAATTTCCGAGAGGCATCAATAGGCAGTTTGTGATCTGCTGGAGTAAGGAATTGACTGGGAGGGAATTCTGAAAAAACATGTCTATTCCCAATCCTTTTGAGACCTTCTTTATTGGTTCTTGGACTTGGCATCCAGATTCTGAATTAGAGGATATCTCCTTCCTCAGAACCACTGGCTCACTAGGCCAGTCACAAAAACTTGATATGAAAATGGCAGAACCATTGTGTTATACTTTCTCGGTGTGCCCAGGACTGTGGTTTACCTTGTTACCACCCCCTGCCTCAGCAAGAGAGAGATTTGTTGGTGCTAAACTGAGTCACAGATTCCTGTCACCCCAGTCTGTTAGCCATCCCAGTCAAACTTCTCAGGACTCTGCCAGTCCCTTCTTTGCTTTGAAGTTAACACTTGCAGCACACAAGTCCATGAGCCCCTTTAAGAGCATTCCCCTGTGATATCCAGCACCAGTCATTAGGCACTCTCAGTAATTAACAAGTCCACTATCTCCAAAGAGACAGTATACACACCAACTTATTTGATTCAACCAAGAATTCACACTTTACTTAATATTACAGCACTGAGATCTACTTATGATAAAACAAAGAGAAGCTATTAACAAAGATAGATATTCAAGTGATACTGAGTAAGGGTAGTAGAAACAGATATGGTTACAACTGAAACAAAAGTATAACACATTTCTAAGAGACTAAACCTAACTTTAGCAAGCTACAATCCTTTGGCTAAAATAGTTTTCTCACCCTCAAAGTCCTTTTGCAGAGTTTGCTGATTTTCAGTCAAATCAAGATCCAAATTTTTCATTAATTACTCACCTCCACCAGGAGTGTTCTTCAGTGAAATAAATCAAAAATGTCCCTTTTGCTTTTCTTTATATTCCTCCCCGCCCCCCAACTCACTGTTTTGACCCCAAAGACAAGACAACCCTCTCCCCACCACCACCCTGGCCCATGGCTCTAGTATCTGGTGTCTTCCCATACTGATTTCACATCCTGCCATCCCCCTGCCTTTTCCTGTTGACATACAAATGCAACTCCCATTATATTCAGCTCCACAATGCTCATTACATTAGAGACAAGGAAATAACTATCCTCATTCCTGTCTGGAAGAAAACCTGTTTTTCCCTTTGTTTGGTTACAGATTTTAAAGCATAATATCGGTAAGTACTCATATATATATATACATATACATACATATATATATATATATACACACACACACACATTCATAATTATATTAATGACTAATGTGCCACTGGCTGTCAGTCAATATCTTACAAGATGCTCTGTACAGATAAATACTGTGGCAGCAATGTGTTAGGTGTAGTGAGTTTGTCAAGCCTTACAAGAGTTGCTCACAGGTTACTGAACCACCATTGGGCCTCTGTGTCACACACTGACTTACAGATTTCAAATAACTCTTCAGAAACACAGTAAAACTCCCAGCAATCCTTAAAAAGGCTTTGTAGGAAACTTCTTAGAGGAGAGGTTAAAATCTACTGGCAAAATTTAGCAAAACAGGAAGCACTCACTGGTCCACTCAGATACTATATGCCAGAGAAAATAGCATGAAGAAGGCTCATTGAGATCCTCACTCTGTGGAAGTCTTGAGGCACCTCTTCCTCAGGGCTTGTTTACACAGAAATTTAGCATGCAGCAAACTAAAATGTGACTCTACCGCCCACTAGCTTGCAGCACACTAACTGTCTGTGTGGACCCTGCTACTTGTGCACCAAAAGTTTTGTAGGACACTCTGATGTACTGCAAACATCAGTATATCAAAGCGATTATGGAACTTTTAGTGCCTGGTAGCAGGTCCACACTATCAGTTAGGGTGTGGCAAGCTAGTGAGCTCTAGATTCATCTCCTGGTTTTCCATGAACTAAGTATCCGTGTAGATAAGCTCTCAGAGACTGAAGCTAGTTCCGGAACTGTCTCTTCCCCATATGTGAGATGGGAGTGCTAGGTTTTTCTTTTCCT
The DNA here is from genome assembly GCF_013100865.1 of Trachemys scripta elegans. Taxonomy (NCBI): domain Eukaryota; kingdom Metazoa; phylum Chordata; order Testudines; family Emydidae; genus Trachemys; species Trachemys scripta. The sequence goes on along the minus strand of NC_048304.1, from coordinate 95,956,788 downwards.
GCTCCAGAGACCACCTCAGAAGCTGCCTCATTTTGCTGCTGCTTCAAGGAGAGCCTCTGGCTTCACAGGTGAGTTTCCCTCCTCAATTAGAAAAATTGAGCAGGCTATTTTTTCCTGTCACAGCTCCAGAAATCACTTCAGCTGCTGCTTCACTGCACTGAAATAGTGGACGTTTCTCTCTCTGTGAACAGAAAAACCAAAATATACTTAAAGCCTACGTAAGAAAGACACAGTTGAGATGGATCTTATTTTCTCTCTTTCCCTAGAGAGGCAAATGATGTCCAGATGCAACCTTGTACGAAGAGGTTACTCATTTTGTGTAGTAACTGTGGTTCTTCAAGATGTGTCCCCCCATGGGTTCTCCACTTCAGGTGCCCACGCACCTCTTGAGTCCTTGATCAGAGATTTTCTGTTAGCATTGTTCATTGGCCCATGCGTGCGTCTTATGCATCCTCATGCCACACACTGATGCTATATAGGGCTGCATGGATGAACCACCATGGAAAAAGAGCTGTCTGCGTGAAGACAGCACTGCCTTGTAGGACTGGTTTTGAGTAGCTAATCATTGAGGTACACGAAGACTAGAATTGCTTTTCATCAGAGGTAAGCAGCCACTATTGCCAGGACCTTTGAAAATACCCTTGGGGCCAAAGAAAAGCTGGATGGAAGAATTCACTATTGAAAATGATTCTGGCCTATAGTAAAACATAGGTATTTAATGTGTGATGGGTGTAACACTATATCAAAATAGGCATCCTGTAGGTCAAGGGTCAAAAACAAAATTTACTTCCTCTAGTGAAGGAATTATAGTTGCCAGAGTCACCATCTTGAACTTTGGAGGCTTTAAAAATTTGTTTAGTAGTTTTAGATCCAAAATTGTTCTCCATCCTCCTTTGGCACAAGGAAATACTTTGAGTAACACCCTTTCCCTTTGTGAGGAGGTGAGACTAGCTCTATTGCTCCTCGCTGAAGGAGAGAGTCCACTTCTTGTTTCAATAAAAGCTTGTGAGAGAGGTCCCTGAAGAGGGACAGGGAAAGGCGTGAAAGGGAGGGAGGGACATAAAGTGGATGGTATAGCTTGATGTTATAACCTCTATGAGGCTGTAATGGCATTAGCACCTGCCTCTTGCGAGTGCCCCTTTCTGGCCGATATATGCCTGCAATCACTCTGTTTTGAATGGGGCGGCACCCTCCTCTTGCGGGAACCCCCTTCTGGTCAGATGTGAGCCTGCTTCTTCCTGTTCTTACGATGGGGTGGCACCTGCCTCTCGCGAGTGCCCCCACCCCTGGCCGATGGTTCTTTTGGCCGGTCTTCAGTGACTCAGCAGACCACTATCGCCCCTTCCAGGGTATATAGTCTATAGTTCTTGCTCACGGCCCTGGTATAGGGAGATAGCACCAAGGCTTCCTTCCCGGAGGCACTGCCTTCTTTAACAGCCCAACAAGGGCCCATCTTGGTACCCTAGGTTGGTGTCCTTTTGGCAGCCCTCGCCTGGGCTCAGTCTTCAACCAGACCAGCAGGGCCCCTCATGGTACCCTCACCTGGTCTGGCTAGGTTCTGGACTCAGTCCCCTGGGCTCAGCCTCCTTGCATTGACCTGTCCCCAGTCCAGCTGCTCTTCCAGCCAGTCAGGCACCCAGTCGTCCCTCTTCAAGCTCCAGGCAACAACTGACTGCTCTGCCTCTGCTGCTTCCTTTTACATGGCACTTCTGGCCCCTGATTGGTTGCTCCAGCAGCCCCTCTGGTTGGCTACTTCCTCTGCATTCACTCTAGGCTGCCAGGAGGACTTCTCTGTTCTTTTCTGGGGCGGGGTGAGGCAGGGCTATGAGGCCTCCAGCAGGGGGCCTCAGGACCTAGTCCAGCCCATCATACACCTCCCCTCTCAGACAGGATTGGGGCAGTGGTTCTTCCCTCAGTCCTTTTCTGCCCCCGCTTCAGTCAGGGCATATTCTTTTCCTTGCCCCTGTCAGTCAGGGTCTTTTCTCCCAGGTCTCTCTTACCCATAGAGCATTCAAGAGCCCTTTCAGTACACCTCTGCCTCTGGCTCTCCTTTGCCTCTGCCTCTGACACTGGTTTTGTTGTGCTACTGCCTTTGCCTGTGGCTCTCTTTCGGCCTCTGCCTCTACACAATAAAACACTTAAAATCTTGCCTGTTGTTTCCGTGGCTGCCTCAGCCTCAGTTGTTTTACTGCCTCTTCAGGCCCTTGTGGATCAGGGTCGGTCTGAAGATCCTCACCCCAATACCATAATATAATAGAGTTCGTACCCGACTCTCGCAAGCACCCCCTCTCTGGCCAATACATGCCAATCACTCAGTTTTGAATGGGGCAGAGGACTGTCCAACTCCAGCCTCCCTATGTAATAATGCTGGTGATCTAGTGAATCGCTACTGATAAGCAGCTCTGGGATATGTAGAAGCACCATGTACAGAAATAGAAAAGACTAACTGGAAGTCATCTTCATCCTCCTCAGTATCCTCTAACTGGGAGACACCAATGAAAAAGGGTTGAGAGTCCCGTGGAACCAGAAAACAATGGTAATCTGGAGATCAGTGTCTCAGTACCCAGAGGCATTTGGTACACATGAGCAATGGGAACTCTGGTTCATCCGTCACAAACAAGTCCTTAATTCTTGTGGTACTAAGTAGGGGCTTGATACCAACTTGGTAGCCGAAGAAGGCGGTACCACTGACTGAGAATATACCGACACTGTGGTTTGCCTGGTACCAAGGGTGCTGAGTGGGTAGGTACTGATGGTGGGGCTGTGCCAGAAGGTAACTGTCTGGAGGGATTATTCATGACCACCTTGTCCCTCGTAGACGGTACCAGGACCCTATCAGAGATGTGTTTCTCCAGGACTTTCCAGCCCCGCTAGTACAGGAGGAGTCTTTTGCCTCTATGGTACTGAGCCGAGAGGTTGAGGCTTCCAAGACTGTGGATCTAGCTGAGGACTGGGGCCATATCAGGAGAATAAGACTCTCCAAAGGGAGGGAAAGGAAACAAATAAATCTTCTCACTACTTATATCTAACTAACTAACTATAAACTATCTACTAACAATTAACTACACTAAGCTAATCCTGAACAACCAACCATAAGAAACTGAATGAGATAGACGAGGCATGCTCAAGACAGACATACTAAAGCTCCGCCTCAGGCTGAGATGGTTGATTAGGAACTTAGAATGGTTCACCGGGCAGCCCTATTTCACCTCGGTGAATGGCACAAGGATTCATAGAATGCATGTGCAGGTTGAACAGATGCTGCTAACAGAAAATCTCTGATCAAGGACTCGAGAGATGCATGTCCACCTGAAGTGAAGCAATCATAGAGACACTACTCAAAGAAGTCAAACTTCTTATGTGTTTCTCTCAGTGAGGTATTAATCGAACTGGATAAGCAGAGAAGGAAGCTCCGAACAGCAGGAAAATCCTGGATGGTGAATGGTCATCATTTTGCCAATGAGGAGGAACTACCAAGTGTCTGTGTCATCACAGAGTGAGCTACAGGAAGGGCATTTCAAAGGAAGGTCTCAGTGTTAGAGTAATGCAAAGTGCTTTCACTCTGACATAGCTCTGAAAGATACTAAATACTACCACAGGTTTGGTGTAAGAGGTCAGGAGGAAGGAGGCCAAACACTACTCCCCGAGGAGACTATCAACTCTTCTTCAAGCATCAGACAAAGAATTTAGATTTAAGACTCGGTCTCGCAGTGCACTATTCTGCCAACAAACCACTAAGCCACGCTCAAATCTTTTTCACATATAAGTAACTTACTGCTTCCCACTTCTCCATTTGTGGGTTTAACTTGCTGGTCACAGCTAAATTCCGCCTGTTCCAATACACCTTTGCTTTGCAGTACAGTATTGTCAGGAATAGGTAAATATATTTTGGCCAACATATTTGTCCTTTTAGATGATTCACAAATCTAAAAATAAAACAATTTGTGCTGTAGTTAAGATGATGTGTCAAAAAAGAACAAATTCCAGCAAAGAGATTCTGAAAGAAGCTGGGGGAGGGGGAAGAAACCCCCAAAAGGAGGATTAATATAATTTTAGACAGACAGAATATGTACTTGTAATGGAAAAGTGGTTCTGTTTGCACAATCTTTCTTAACTACTTATATGGTCCTAATTTCCATAGTATCTGAGCACCTCAGTCTTTAAAAAAAATTCTCTTAACATCCCATGAGGTACTATTATACCCATTTGTAAGAACTCAGGCACAGAGAGACTGTCTCGTGCCTAAAGTCACACAGTAAGTCTATGGCAATAGAGCGAACTGAACCTGAATCTCACAAATCCCTAGCATCCTAACCACTGAGCCAATGTGCCTGTCAAACAATAGCCTGTTTGTATAGGCATACATATATTGAGTGATGAACTGCCAAAATATTAACAACGGTTCCCTCCTCTTCACCCCACGAGGGGGTTGTGCCCCTCCCTCTCCCCCCGGGACAACCGGTTCTAAAAGGGCTTCTAAATTTAACATCCAGTTCCTGCGAACCGGTGGGAACCGGCTCCAGCTCACCACTGCATATATTCTGCAATTGTAACTTGTACAGCTGTTTTTGAAAATTTGGTTCAGTATTTTGTATGCTAATTTTATAAAGATAAACTATAACATGACAGAAAACACAAACATTAAGGGGCCAATCCAATTTCCATTACAGTCATGGATTTTTAATGCCAGAAAGGACCATTAGATCATTTAGTCCCCTCTCCTGTATATCACATGCCATATGATTTCATATAGCTACCTCTGCATTGATCCAATAACTTGTGTTTGACTAAAGCATATGCTCCAGAAAGGCATCCAGTCTTGATATGAAGACATCAAGACATGGAATATCTCCCAATTCCCTTGATAATTTGTTCCAGTGGTTAATCAATATCTGTTAAAAATGTGTGGCTTATATCTATTTTGAATTTCCATTTGGCTTCAGCTTCCAGCTATTGGTTCTTGTCATGCCTTTCTCAGCTTAGATTAGAGTTCTTCAGTATACAGTATTTTCTCCCTGTGAAGGTACTTAGACATAAGCTCTTCAAGAATCTCTCTGTAAGGCATTTTTTCCAGCCCTAAAATCATTTTTGTGGCTCTTTTCTGAACCGTTTCCAATTTTTCAACATTCTTTCAAAAAAGTAGACACCAGAACTGGATGCAATATTCCAGGATAAGTCTCACTAATGCAGTATACAGAGGTAACATCATCTCGTTCCTCCTACTCACTACTCCTCTGTTTATATCACCAAGAACCATATTAGCCCTTTCTGAAATCTGTCAGTTAGCCAGTTCTGAATCTATTTAACATGAGCCTTATTGATATTGCGGAATGCTCTCAGACTTTTGCAAAGCATTATACATCTACACTGCTACTTTTAATCAATCAAAGTTGCAATCTCATAAAAAAATATTAGGTTTGTTTGTCAAGACCTATTTCCCATAAAACTATGACTGACATTAATTATATTCCCATCCTTTAATTCTTTAGTGACTGAATCCTGCTATCAGCTTTGCCATTATTTTGCCTAGGACTGGTATCAGGCTAACTGACTTATAGCTACCCATCAATATGAGTCTTCCCGTGGATTTTAATGCAAGTTGGGGATCAGACCTAAAACATTGCACAGAAATGAAGTACAAAAGTAATTACATTACTATACCTCCAATCGAAGAGATTCAGGCCAATTTAATAACTGAATACTAAAAATTTGCTGAAACATTACTCTAAAATCCAGCTGTAGGGGAGCTACTGAAGTGCAAGAGACTTGTTTTTCATTGTAAAATATTTTAATAAAATACTGTTGCCTCTGAACTTTGGCTCTTCTCTTCTGTTCATACCTATAAATTACCAAATAGAATACAGATTTAATTAATTCTAGATAATCAAACTCAGAGTAACAAACTGGTGACTAAGTGCAACAGTTACCGTAGCATCACAAAAACACAAAAGCTTAGCAAATTGGTTAATTTAAAGGGAATACAAATCATGCATGTTTGCGATCAAAGATTAATACTGAGTACATAATAAAGAGATATTTAGCCTACATTTATAAAAAGACCCATGCCTCTGCTCAACTTTACACACTGTGAGCAGTCCCATTGACTTCACATTGCATAAGATTAAGCATGTGCATAATTCCTTGAAGGATGATGGCATTAATATGTTAAATTTTATTTTAATATAAGATTTACTTTTTTAAAAAAACAATCGAACATCTAAATTTTTAATTTAAATGAATTATTTTGAAGCTATTTACTTTCAAATGATAATACACTAATTTCTAAGGATATGTGAAATTAAAACATACATATCATCATTATTCTACCTTAGCAGAGAAATAAATATGTTGCAATTTACTAATTACAACTTACATGGGACACTTGGACACTGCTGTTATTTCTGCAGTCAAAGTGAGAAGTGGTATGAAAAAGGATTCCTTTATCTCTGAAAGTTGTGTTGAACTCACCAATGGAGGAGCTGAATCCAAACATCCCTAGAAATCAGTATCAGTATTTTAACTGTTTGTAACATACCTTTTTTAGCACAAGCATTAATTTCCTACATTCAAACTGGTTATCATAAGATATCTATAAAATACGATTAAGATCCTTTGGCCCCTTTGAAAATCTCCGCCTAAATTTTCACTGGACCTGGGACATTAACAGCATCACCATGATTTCCACAATTCTAAAGCAGTTGCTTTCTCTAGCAAATCAAGGAGCACTATACTGCTGTCATAAAAGCGAGTGACAAAACTCTCATTAGCTACAATGTGAGACGGATCAGGCACACAATATTTATTATTTTAAAACCTGTCTCATAATTTAAGTACCTTCTGTTTTCCCCAGGTCTCTGAAATATTGTCAGGGTTATCAATATTATCTTCTCCTTCCAGCCATCTGTCTTTTTCAGCATCTTGTGCTAATCCTGCCTTATATTCATCCTCATTATTTTTCTTTGTCAGCCTTCTTCAAACATGGATACAAAACATTTAAATATTATAATTAGAAAAATGTAGCTATAGTTGTTAGATCACACACTATAATCTTCCAATGTAGAACAAATACTTCAAAGTGTTACCTCACAGTACACCAGAGTTTGAAACTCGTGGAAGATATCAACAGGATTATAAATTAAAAACAGCCACTTTTTGTAATTATTTGCTTTAGTTAGAATGTTTGGGGAAGGGAGATGTCTACATCAAGGGCAAAACCCATGCTTTTTGTTTTGTTTATCTCCTTTCAAGATACTGATGCTCAATACTTGTATTTGAACTTCTTAAAATCAATTTTCATTACCATAAAATAATTATAGAATTACAAAATTTACAATAGGAAATTTATAAGGACTGATAGAGAATTATCAATCAAAATTTCAGGCAATACCTTAACTAACCACAACCCTAATTTATAAGAGAGCTAGGAAAATATGGATCTAACAACAACACTATAAGTACACTACATTCACCAAATAAATGTCCTTTTCCAAAACTGTATTCCATATAAACCTGGTTATGAAACACATGCAGTTTTGATTGACTGCAGCTTTCTGAATATACTAATAGAAAGTCCATTTCAAATAATGAAATGTCAGAACACAGAAAATATAGTATTAGTTGCACTAGATAAGGGCATCTAGAGTGAAGGGCCATCTACTCAGCACAACAGCAGTACAATCAGACTGTGTGGGAATTCCCTCCTAGGGAACCGGAACTTAGGGTTAGAGTCTTCCCCTCAGACCCAAGAAATCTGGATTCTAACTAAATAGGTCCCACTCTCTCCAATGCACGCAACCCTCTCTAAGGTGATAGACCATCTGCTCCGAATGCCTATCAACTTCACTATGAGAATCATTTTTGACTTTGACCCAATGAAAGCAGGAAAAGACACCTCCCCCCATCCCCCGGAAGTCCTAAAACACAATCACTGGACAGTGACAACTGATATCTGTCCTCCACAGGCGTCCTACCCCTTCATATGCCAGATTTGGCTCAGAACAGAATATCATGGAGGCCCGTGATAAATTTGGAGGCCTTTGTGCTGTACAAATGACAGCATGAGAACTAGCCTAATATCAAACCAACACAGGAAAGTCAATAGGCTCCAACACAGCTATCTGCAACAGCTATTCCAGCCTAAGAACTGGAATGGTGTATATAGCACCTCTAATGGTGTTTGAGATATTGCATCCAGCTACATTTTTATAAAGTATCTTTGAAAAATTGTATTGAGAATTTACAGTTCCTAATTTTACATCTTGACTGGGAGGAGACTCTCCTCTTATATCTGGAACAGATCAGACCAGCACCCAGAAAGCAGAGAGAGTATCAGTTGACTGAATAGCTTATTCCATTACCCAAATTTGGTACTTAATATCTAAACTTTTCCTTTCTTTTCATTATCACCAATGTTAATACTTATAAGTATATATTTTTGAAAAATTATTTGTATTCTTACAGTATACAAAATATACTCTCTGTAATATGTGCTACAGATGTAGGTTATCTTTAATTGGCAATTTCAATATAACTCCTTTACACAGAGTTAAAGACACTCTGAAAGGATATCATATCAACTTACTTTTGAAACTGTAATTTTACAGGTGTACTTGTATATTCTTGCTGTCTACGTACAGATTTTATTTGTTTCCAGACTTTTAACATACTATGTATTAAAGAAATATCTTTTTGCTGTTCTAGGTCATACAATTTCTTGGTATCTCTGCAATAAAAATATATAACAAAAAGATAATCTAATTCTCTGATAACAAAAATCAGAGACTCTATAATTATACTGCCAAACTTCAAGTTTTAAATAGAACACTTATATTTAAAATACTTTATTTCACAGGCACAGACTTAGTTTATTAAAATCTGCATATTCATTTTCCATCGATTCTTTCCACATACACTAGCAGATTTTTTTCAGATTCAGCACACAGCAATGTGAATTTGGTCCTTTGCCTGCATTAAGTGGGAAAGGGAAGAAAAATATGCAAGAACAGTATGCAGGTTTCTGGAATACAAAAAGATTTACTGTACAAATCTGGAAAAAAATAAGTCTGGCATGGTGACTAATTAATATGGGAATAAAATGAGAAACCATATCTTATTCTCTACATTTGTTCCTTAAAATTCTGTCAGTGAGCCATAATTACTGAGGTGAGGCCTGAACAAAGGTAACCTGAGATTCTGGTTTGTAGATATTCAGGCAGAAATTTGTTAAACTGTCAGACTTCCCTGCTTAGTATCTTGGGTGTTACATAGGAGATTAAAAGAATAAGATTGCTTTGTTGTGGTATTACTTTCTGCCTAATAGCCTCTGTATAAATATCAACTATTTTTGTTTAGAGATGGCCTCAAACCAAAACTCTAGAACCAAATGGCCCATAAATTCTGGGGAGGTTCTGATATGGATCCAAGTACTTTGCAGGTCAGGCCCATACTTCTTTCTACTTCTCATGATTTGGTGGGCATGTAAGCCTCTTTTCACTACACAAACTGTAGAAAAAATATCTAAAAAGAAACTAAATTCCTGTATTATTAGATGCAAACAATAAAGACTCCTCTGGAGTCTTGTTACTTAGACTGGAGCCCAGACTCTAGGACCCTATAAGGTGGGAGGATCCCAGAGCTCAGGCTAGAGCCTCAGCCCAAACACCTATGAGCCTGAATCAGCTGGCACAGGCCAGCTGCGGGTGTCTAATTGCAGTGTAGACATACCCAAGTTGGTATACAGCCCTGGGCCTGCTCTAAGAGTAGGAGAATTGTAGAATTCCACCAAGAGAAGTGAAGCACCAGGCCTGGCACCTCTGTGGGTACACTTAGACAGCCCAGAGAAGCATCACAGGTACAGTTAAGCCTTGAACAGTGACACCTGTTGCCCTTACCCATGCAAGTAGTTCCACAGACTTCAATAGGATTACTTGCATAAGGAAAGAGAATATCTAATATATAAATAGAATTTCTGTAGCATGATATAGCTAAATATATTGTTAAATATATCAAACAACTCTGTTATATCCAATTTCCACATTCACCATAACAAAAATTTTATATTATAATTTGCATATCATACAACTTTCTTGTTTCCAATAAGTGAACACTTTCCAGTTACTTGAAAGAGGCTGTTCTACAGCACAACGTCGTTCCAAAGACAAGTCATCTGGTGCTTTATGGTCTGTGTTTGAAATGTACTGTTTGTCTAAAATATAAGATTCTTGAAGTAAGGACTGTGTATTTCTCTAGGCTTTGTACAGTGCTGAGCATGCTGTTATCACCAAATAATAAAAAAAAATTAAATATACTATGCCATGAGACTTTCACCACTATAACTGCTACTGTGCATCAGCTCCTGCAGAAAAGTCACATAATGTAGTTTTAATTCTGTCTCTCTGTGGGAAAAGAAGTTAAATTGGTCATGATAGATGCTGGGAATGGGAATAATGGAAAATACTGGAAATGTGGACGTGTCAAGTTAAGGTCAGGAACTGTATGAAGAATTTTATTTTTTTAAATTTAAAATTAAACCAAATATAAGCAACTCCAAAATCTATTTCAGCAGCCTTTTATCATTAATATTTAAAAACAAATCCAGAAGCTTATGTACAGTTCTCATAACAAATGTAGTAGTTGTATGTTTAGAAAATAGTGCAGTATTACAATAGTTATGCATTATAAAAATGGATGTTTATTAAGGAATTCTAAGGAGTAGATTGAATAGAGATATAAGTTGTCAAAAGAAAACTCAGAACTGACAGTTGCATAGTGTAGTTGTAATATGCTTGGTTCTTTTCAATTACATTACCTTATTTGCCATTGGTAGTCATCTAAAGTTTTCCTGCTCAGTTGGCTTGCTTCCAAACTACTTTCTATTATTTTGGTAGCATTTATTAATGCTTTAAGCTGTAATAAAAATCCCATACATTGTTTTGAAAAAGTTAAAAACTTTTCTGCTGATTAGTGATAAGTTCCTACTGCATTCGGCAAAAGTTCCTACTGCATGCGGCAAAACTAATAAAAATATTAATGTATTATGCTGATGAAATACCAAACATAATCATACCTAAAAGGTACAAAGAAATCCATTACAGATGAAATGGCAGCTTTACCTTTACTTTTTCTGATTTTTGTACTGTTAATTCAGACCCTTTTGATCAGTTTTTGTATTCGATTTTCAGTGCTACAGAAAACTATAAAATGTAGATTATTTATCAGAGAACCCAAAATGTCATATTCAGGTCTTTCTCAAAGATGTGTATTTTGGCAACTTTGTTTTAAAAAAAATATTAACAGGGAGATCAAAAGGTTTAGGAGTAGTAAACACCATTCTTATCCTGGTATGATTGAGAAGCAACTACATGAGTGGAAATTTGAATTTCTAGCACTTTGAAGGTTTTCCACATGAGTGTAGTGTGGTTACAGCCTGGTACTTTTGTTAGTAAAGGTAAAGGGCCAGATTGTCAGTCCCTTAGCCACAATGTTGAGCAGTATTTTACGGAAGTCAATATTAAGGGGCTCACAATCTGGCTCGAAGTAAACAATATCAAATATGCATCTGAATCAGAGGATATTTACTTAGAGAGACTTGACTTTCTAGCATATTGGGAGACTGAACCTTTGCAACCAAATTAAGAGGTATTTTTTCATCATCTTGATCAGTGAACATTTTCATACAAGGCTTCTATTAATAGTAATTAAATATTAACCGCATTAATAAATCCTTGTGAGTCAAACAGAGAACATACCCCTATTTTTCTTAAATGAACTTTTAGGGCAAAAATCTATATTATCTTTTCTTATTTAATTATGAAATGTTCAGTGTCACATAAGCCAATAACCCAACACATCTGAATTAGTTTGAAAAAATGTTTTATAGTGCAAAGATTTAGTTTCACCAGCTGGCAAAATGAGCTACTAACTACAGGTATAGCCACATTGGGGAGTGTCTCAGTTATTCCCATGAACACAAAAATGTTGCCAGCCAATTATGCATGTCTTCCATAGACTGTAACTCTCCCCTGTCTTCTCTTATCCCTCCCAGCCTTTACCCCTTAGCCTGCTCTGTCACCACATCATACCTCACCCTTCTGATTCTTCCCTTCTCTTTTGTACTGCCTGGGTGCCAGCAAGGGGAGAACTGAGAGCACAGAAGAGACAATCTTCCAGCTCTCAAGCTCTACATCACAGTGGTCCCCAGTGACTGGGGGTACATCTACACTACAGGGGGGAGTCGATTTAAGATACGCAAATTCAGCTACGTGAATAGCGTAGCTGAATTCGACGTATCGCAGCCGACTTACCCCGCTGTGAGGACGGCGGCAAAATCGACTTCTGCGGCTTTCTGTCGGCGGCGCTTATTCCCACCTCAGCTGGTGGAGTAAGAGCGCCGATTCGGGGATCGATTGTCGCGTCCCAACGGGACGCGATAAATCGATCCCCGAGAGGTCGATTTCTACCCGCCGATTCAGGCGGGTAGTGTAGACCTAGCCTGGGAAAAGCAATTGCAGGAAGAATCCTGGTCAGCCCCTGTATCCCTGGGCCAGAGTACATTCCGTGCAGATATAATCTCAGAATTTAGGGGCCAGCCTCCAACGAAACTCTACTGAACATATACACACAGTGATTTACAGAGACTTATACATTTGGCTAAATTGAGGTGGATTTTCACATGGACAGCAAAAGGCACCTTTCTGAAACCAGGGCGACCGCTACCCTTCTCCAAAGTTTGGGCATGCTAGTTTCTCATTGAAACAGTTATAAGAACATTTTAACATTAGAAAAAATATTTTTCACTAGTTTTGTTCTCAGAAATGGTTGATCCATTTTTCTGAAATTTTATCCCTACCCCCACAAAAAAAATTGACCTGAGGTAGACACCCAGCATAGAATATTTTAGCTCAAAGAGTTTAAATTTGGCAAAGTTCTAAGGAACTGAAAACAGGGTCTTATAATGGAAAATTTTAGGCAAATTTAAGAATAGCCTTTGCTGACAGCTCCACCTACAATTCATACGTACATATACATACACATTTCCATCCCCTCCTGAACTGTGCATCTTTTAATTTTGAAATTGTCCACATTAAAAACATGAAGCATTTTCTTACCTTTTCAGATAGCAAGAGAGCTATATTATGCTGTTGTCTGTTCTGAAAGCATTCATAAAGTTGGAGCAACCTAGCAACCAACACATGTTCTTGGCTGAAAAGAGGATGGTGGCTGAACAATAAACTTGATATATTGAGATCTAGCTGATAAAGTTCTCCTTGACCCCCTGATTTAGTTATGATGCAGCTTTCCAATTCAGGTTGCATTGCCTGTTTTAAAATAAAATAAAATAAAATAAAATAATGTCTTTATTTCACATATCTTTATAAATATCACGTTGAAAGGCAGTGTTACTTACCAGTAACTGTATCTGTAAGAGTTTTCTTCTTTCAAAATCCAAAACTCTCGTTTCAAAATACAGAGTGATTTCAGTCTGTGGTACTCAACAAAATGGTAGTAACCTTAAACTGCAGTACTTTCTGACTAAAGCCAGCCTCAGACAAACAACAGATTCCCCCTTATACAGACAATAAATGTGAAAGGAGACAATCATGTACTGATGTAATAATAGAATTTGCACTAATATGACACTATCCCTCAAGTATCAAAGCACTTTATAAAAAATGGGTAAGCAATTCACTGATCCCATTTTTTTTAAAAAGGTGGAGCCACAGGGCAGTTAAGTGACTTGTTCAAGATCACATAGTAAGTCAGTGACAGAGCCAGGAATAAAACTTAGTTCTATGTTCTGTATCCATGATAATATGCTAAAACCAATTATCCTAAAATTAAGCACTTTATAATCTGCCAACTGTGCTATTTGAGCCAGATGATTTACAAGCCCTGAATATATTTATAGGCAGTGCCTCAGCCGAAGAAGCAGGAAGTTCCATAGTGCTATGCACTTCACCTAAAAAAAGCCCAACTAATTGGACTTTATGCCAGTGAAATACACAGAGGTTATGGGGCAAAATTTAAATCTCCTTTGTACCAGCAGGTCAGGGTACACTGCAGCAACTCTACAGCTATCAGTCTAGTTTATGAGTTGGAATAACTCCTGCCCCTCTCCTTGCAGTAACTGAGTGGTATATTAGGACCACTGGATCTGCATAATTGTAGTCAGTAGCCCACAACATGGGCCATGCCCAGCACCACCTTCTATGCCATCCTTTTTGGGCTGTTGAAGAGCCCACTCCCAATCCCCCACTCAAAGATGTTCAAAGATTTCCCTGAATGGCTGCTCTACTCGATAACCTGCTCCACCCACCACTCAAGGTATAACAGATAGCAAGATCTACAGTCCCAAAGAGGAACACAGAACTTTTTGTTAGCAAGTGATCAGAACCACGCTTAAAGCAGCTAAGTAAATTCTACTGACTCGTGGCGAGATATGAAGTGGGCATGACCATGTGGTCAGAAACAATGAGCGGCAAAGATAGGGATGTCTTGCAAGGAACTCTAGAAACAGTCAGGCTTGGGGAGAAAGCTTAAAATGAGGTTTATGTTCTGTTATTTGTGTTACCAAAAAGCCAAATCCAAGAAAAAGGGTAAATCTGACCTAATACAAAGTATTTACACTTTATCTGATGCTGGATGGGAATGCCACAGGCTCAAAGAGGCCAAATGTGTGCCTTAACTAGAGTGGCAGGTCGGTTTTGTATGCCTGGATTAAATTACTCTTAAAAGAATTGGATTTATAAATATTCAAGAAAAAATGGAAGATATTAAAATACATTCATTTCAGACTAAACTGTATACTCTTATGGGTTGCATTAAGCCTCACTGAAATTGATTAGTGTAACAACCATCTTTCATTCAGGTTAAGTATAAAATACAATTGAGCTACTTTATGCAACCAGATAGCTGAAACAATAGAAGTATCACTCAGAATATGGATACATAACAAGGCTTGAGTAACCATGTGACCCAAGAGGTTTCCCTGGCGACTGATAAAGCAAATGCAAGGGCTAAGGCATTAACTGATGGAACTGTATATGCCTGTGTGTGAGAGAGAAGCAGCAGCAGCAACACCAGAGAAGCTGAGAAAGAAGGCAGCTGAAAGCTGAGGACATTGCCACGCAAGAACTGGTAGTGTGCGAGCTCGAGGAAAAGCTGAGAGAGCACTTTCAGGCTATGTGTTAGCTGGAAAGGGGCTTGTAAGAGTGAGCAAAGAAACTACTGCCTCCTGCTGCTTGATTCCATCTGTGTTCACGGAAACAGGTCTTTATGTACATATTTGGTAAATAAATAGGATTGCATCGAAGAAATACCTCACTCTATCATCAACTTCTCCTCTTAATGGAAACAACCTGCTACAACCAGATTTTGGCTACCTGCTCAGGTCAAAAGGTAACAATGCAGTAGAATCCTCAGTGCACAGACTTTTCTGATTTTTTTAATTAAGTGATGAACAGTCTGTGCAATACCAAATGGTTCCATCTAAACAATATTATCACCCCTTCCCGACCCATTCTTGGGACTGACACTCCACGAAAGGGACTTTGAATACTGCCTAATGAAATATTTTGCCATGAAAAAAATACAAGCTATTAATTTTTGTTACATTGTCTAGATAAAGTCCCCTGAATAACTATAGCTGTAAAAAGTAGTAATAGCTGACCTTCTTGTATATTGTCTTTAATCCTGGACCAGTCTTAAGAGGAAAACTTTTTCTGAAGTTCCGTGATTGTTTGATTGGAGAAGGTAATGAAATTATTTCCCCACTTTCTTCAAACCAGTTTTTGCCCTTGTTAGAAATATTTCAGAAGTTCAATATATGTATGACGTTAAAAAATTCTATACATTTCATTTACTGATTTTATTTTAAATTTTACTTACAACATTTTTAGCTTTTAATAGAACAATATATTTACCCCTTCTTGCTTCAGAAGACGATTTTCCATTTTGTTATAACTTCTCCTACAAATTTCTGGTTTTCTTGGAATATACAATCCTTCATCTTCTAGGATGCGTGGCATCATGCCTTTTGGTAGTTTAAAGCTGTGAACCACTTGAGAACAACAATTACTGCATGTAAATTTTCAGCTAAAAGTGATGCAAATAAAATGTAAAACTAAAATTAAAAAAAAACAAGTATTTGTACTGGTGTAATTATTTTTACTTGCAAGCATAAAGCGAAAGAGTGATCAAAAGGATTGTTCTTGATGCTACTGTAAGTAATATTCCATAACTATTTCTAACACAAGAACATAAGTCATATAAGTAATTCTGATAAAATCAGACTGTTCCCAATCCTGTCAGCTTTCTTACTGCTGGAAAAGAAGGCTACCAAGGAGTCAGGTGGCACAGTGACTGAACAACCCTCTCAACCTAAGGGGTGACTCCTTCAGGTGAGGGTTAAGAAAGATTTGGCAGTGCTGTGTGAGGAAGTGTACTGCTGTTGTTACCTGTGCTGAACCACATCTATGAATTAATATTACTACTATTACTACTAATATATAAATACTTTGCATTTATATAGCACATTTCATCTGAGCATATAAAAAATACACAAGGATGAGCATTATTATCCTTATTTTACAGATGAGGAAACTGAGGCACAGACAAGTTTAGTGACTAGCCCAAGACCACAAAGGTTCTGAACTGATGTCAATGGAAGTTTTTCTACTGATGTTGATAGGCTTTGGATGATGAGTTGGTGGAAGTATTAGGAGTAGATGCTTGGATGCTTTTGGAGGAGGAGATGGCCCATATACAGGATGATCTTTCCAGAATCAGGGTATCTCTCCAACCTAAATCTGACCTAAAATATGAGGATCTGGTTTTGAACACCTAATTTATTCCAATTATCTCCTAACATCACCTCCCAGGCTTCTAAGTGGAACAACATAAAAATACAAGAACGTAGTAACCAATGACTCTCAAAACTGGAATCAAAACAACTAGAAACTTGTTACAACTGTTCCAGGTGGGAACACTTAGGCCTTGTCTACACTACGAGAGTAGTTCGATTTTACTTAAATCGAATATTTGGAATCGATATTGCAAAGTCGAACGTGTGTGTCCACACTAAGGACAGTAATTCGACTTTGTGAGTCCACACTAACGGGGAAAGCGTCGACATTGGAAGCGGTGCACTGAGGGCAGCTATCCCACAGTTCCCGGAGTCCCCGCCGCCCATTGGAATTCTGGGTGGAGCCGCAAATGCCTTCTGGGTAAAAAAAAAAGGGGCCAGGGTGCTTTTGGGTAACTGTCGTCATCCGTCCATCACTCCCGCCCTCCCTCCCTCCCTGAAAGCGCCGGCGGGAAATCATTTCGCGCACTTTTCAAGTCATTGACAGCGCGGACGCCACAGCACTGTGAGCATGGAGCCCGCTGCAACCATCGCTGCAGTTGTGGCCGCTCTCAACGCCTCGCAGCTTATCATACAGGTTGCCCTGAGGCAGATGCAGAAAAGTCAGGCGAGGAGGCTACGTCAACGCGGTGATGGCCTGAAGTCTGAGAGTAGCACAGACCTCTCAGAAAGCAGGGGACCCAGCGCCGAGGACATCACGGTGGCAATGGGTCATGTTGATGCTGTGAAACGGCGATTCTGGGCACGGGAAACAAGCACTGAGTGGTGGGACCGCATAGTGCTGCAGGTCTGGGATGAATCACAGTGGCTGCGAAACTTCCGCATGCGGAAGGGAACTTTCCTTGAACTTTGTGAGTTGCTGTCCCCTGCCCTGAAGCGCAATGACACCCGGATGCGACCAGCCCTGACTGTCCAGAAGCGAGTGGCCATAGCCCTCTGGAAGCTTGCAACGCCTGACAGCTACCGGTCAGTCGCGAGCCAGTTTGGGGTGGGCAAATCTACCGTGGGGGTTGTTGTGATGCAAGTAGCCAAGGCAATCGTTGATGTACTGCTGCCAAAGGTAGTGACCCTGGGAAACTTGGAGGCGATCATAGATGGCTTCGCAGCGATGGGATTCCCAAACTGCGGTGGGGCCATAGATGGAACTCACATCCCTATCCTGGCACCGGACCACCAGGCCAGCCAGTACATTAACAGAAAGGGCTACTTTTCCATGGTGCTGCAAGCACTGGTGGACCACAGGGGACGTTTTACCAACATCAATGTCGGATGGCCGGGCAAGGTTCATGACGCTCGTGTTTTCAGGAACTCTGGTCTGTTTAGACGGCTGCAGCAAGGTATTTACTTCCCGGACCACAAAATAACTGTTGGGGATGTGGAGATGCCTATAGTCATCCTCGGGGACCCAGCCTACCCGCTAATGCCCTGGCTCATGAAGCCCTATACAGGTGCCCTGGACACTGAAAAAGAACTCTTCAACTACCGGCTGAGCAAGTGCAGAATGGTGGTGGAGTGTGCTTTTGGACGTCTCAAGGGGAGATGGAGAAGCTTGCTGACTCGCTGTGATCTCAGCGAAACCAATATCCCCATTGTTATAGCAGCTTGCTGTGTGCTCCACAATCTCTGTGAGAGCAAGGGGGAGACCTTTATGGCGGGGTGGGAGGTTGAGGAAATTAGCCTGGCTGCTGATTACTCACAGCCAGACAGCCGGGCGATTAGAAGAGACCAGCGGGAAGCGCTGTGCATCCGGGAGGCTTTGAAAGCAAAGTTCCTGAGTGAGCAGGGTAACCTGTGACTTTCTAATTTTGTGTACAGAGAAGCCTTCACCCCACTTCCAACACACGTTTCAAAATAAAAATAGTTCTACTTTGTTAAAGCACACCGTTTTCTTTAATACTGTTTTCGCGGGAATTTTTTAAAACTGGGACGCAGACTGTGGTGCGGAGCGGGTGTAGTGTAGTCGCGCGAATGCAGCTTCTAAACTCAAGGACTGACAGGCTCCGCTGCGGTGGGATGGTTCTTTCAACGGAGCCTGTCACCCCTCCTGATACGGACTGTGTGTATGGGGGGTCTATGTGAGTTTGTGGCAGGGGTGGGACGGTTACAGATCCCCTGCTGTGTGGCTCTGTGATCCTGCCTAAGGACCGCCGCTTAAGATCTCTAACTGCCCTCCCCTGACACAAAGTCACAGAGCAACCCACCCCCCACCACATAACATGAAAAGAACCTCCCAGACTAACCAGGGTAAGTAGTCACTGCATCACTGCACTATGTATGTGCCCTGCTGCTGTGCCTGCCCCCGACTATGTACCCTGCCAAAGGTGACTGTCCTGTCCAATTACCAACCCCCTTTCCCCCCCCTCCTCCAAAAGAACATGATGGAAACAGTAGTTAACAGAAACATATTTTTTATTATCAACTACACATGGGACTGGGAAGTGAAACTTGGACGGGGGCTTGTGTCAGGCGGGAAGGAAAGAACTTGTCAAACTTTGGGGAATGAGAGCCTTCTGCTGCTCGAGCTCTCTGCAGGGGTGGAGTGAGAGTTAGCAGGGACTCTGCCGCCTCTCCTTCTGTGCACTTTGGGTGAAGGGAGTATGGGACTTGGTGGCGGGGGAGGGCGGTTAGAGATGGACTGCAGCGGGGCTCTGTCCTCCTGCCTCCGTTCCTGCAGAACATCCACAAGGCGCCGGAGCGTGTCCGTTTGCTCCCTCAGTAGTCCAAGCAGGGTTTGAGTCGCCTGCTGGTCTTCCTGACGCCACCTCTCCTCCCGATCCATGTTGGCTTGGTGCATTTGGGACAAGTTCTCCCGCCACTGGGTCTGCTGTGCTGCCTGGGCTCGGGAGCAGGCTATAAGCTCTGAGAACATGTCCTCCCGTGTCCTCTTCTTCTTATGCCTAATCCTCCCTAGCCTCTGGGAGTGTGATGACAGGCTAGGTTGTGAGACAGTCGCAGATGGGGCTGTGGGAATGGGAAAAAGGGAGTGAATTCCTCAGAAAGATAAATGTAGTTGTGAACAAAGAACATAGTCTTTCTCTGTGAACAGGACCATGCACAGCACCTATCACATGCGCACTCAGCACAAGGTCGAATTCTCGGCCTTCGCATTCAGTGTCTGGGGTTTTGCAGAGCACTTTTGAGAACCCTGTCAGGACAACGGAATTGCTCTTGCACGCAGACATGGTAAGCCGTAGATTCGTGGCAGCTTAAAACTTTAATATTAGCAATGGCCTCATTTCACATTGAAATCAATGTCGGTCCCTGCTGCCAGCAATCCGGCAAGCAGGAAGTCTGCTCCTGTCCCACACCCTCGCGGCTGTCCCCGGGAACGATCCCTTTCGGCTGACCCTCTCCCGCCTCCACCGCGTGGCTGCAAACCAGCGGTTACAGTTCTGTAAAGGAACGGTAAAGCAGTCCCAACACTAACATTCCCCTACCTCATTCAAAGCAGGTCATCATGAGCGACATCACCCTCATGAGGATCTCTGAGAGCGACAGACAGAGAATGCTCCGGGAAAGCCTTCAAAGACCAGGGCCGTATGCCGCCATGCTGTGCCAAGCAATGATTCCGGAGTACTTGCTAGTCTCGTGGCGCGGCAACGTGTCCTACTACGGAGGACCCAATAAGGCCGCTCTCCCCAAGAACCTAATGCAGCGGATTTCAAATTACCTGCAGGAGAGCTTCCTTGAGATGTCCCAGGAGGATTTCTGCTCCATCCCCGGACATATAGACCGCATCTTACTGTAGCTGCAGTAGCAGGGACTAAACAGTAGAGCGGCTTGGGCAGGACAATCATGCAAAACCGGACATTGCTAGATTTTTTTCAAATAGTTGCACTGCCCATGACTGAACCGTTAAGTTAATCAAACTAATCATGAGAAACCCATTTTTTAAATTGTTAATAATCATGTTCTGTTACAAATAAATGTTTAGATGTTTACAACACTTACTGGATGATCCTTCACCAGATTCTGTGTCCGGGGTAACGGCTGGGGAGGGTTGGTAGGGGATCTCTGTAAGGGTGATGAAGAGATCCTGGCTGTCGGGGAAATCAGCGTTGTGAGCGCTGTCGACTGCCTCGTCCTCCTCATCTCCTTCCTCATCTTCCCCGTCCGCTAACATGTCCGAGGATCCGGCCGTGGACACTATCCCATCCTCAGAGTCCACAGTCAGTGGTGGGGTAGTGGTGGCGGCCGCACCGAGGATGGAATGCAGTGCCTCGTAGAAACGGGATGTCTGGGGATGGGATCCGGAGCGTCCGTTTGCCTCTTTGGTCTTCTGGTAGCCTTGCCTCAGCTCCTTGATTTTCACGCGGCACTGCGTTACATCCCGGCTGTATCCTCTCTCTGCCATGTCTTTAGAGATCTTCTCATAGATCTTTGCATTCCGTCTTTTGGATCGCAGCTCGGAAAGCACGGACTCATCGCCCCACACAGCGATGAGATCCAAGACTTCCCGATCAGTCCATGCTGGGGCCCTCTTTCTATTCTGAGATTGCACTGCCATCAGTGCTGGAGAGCTCTGCATCGTTGCCAGTGCTGCTGAGCTCGCCACGATGTCCAGACAGGAAATGAGATTCAAACTGGCCAGACAGGAAAAGGAATTCAAATTCAAATTTTCCCGGGGCTTTTCCTGTGTGGCAGTTCAGAACATCCGAGCTCTTACTGCTGTCCAGAGCGTCAACAGAGTGGTGCACTGTGGGATAGCTCCTGGAGCTATTAGCGTCGATTTCCATCCACACCTAGCCTAATTCGACATGGCCATGTCGAATTTAGCGCTACTCCCCTCGTCGGGGAGGAGTACAGAAGTCGAATTAAAGAGACCTCTATGTCGAACTAAATACCTTCGCGGTGTGGACGGGTGCAGGGTTAATTCGATGTAACGGCGCTAACTTCGACATAAACGCCTAGTGTAGACCAGGCCTTAGAGCTTTCATTGACTTACATTAAAATTGCCTTATTTCCTCTGTACTGTAGTTCCCTCGTTAAATCAGCTGCAAGATGACCATAACCCTATTCTTGACAGAGCACACACCTCACAGTTCCTCACTATGTCCACGACTACTCTCCTCCTCTAGCAAGTAAAGATTAATTGGTTATCTAGGCCCTAAGTGAGATCAGATGATTTATTAAAAGAAACCTTTATCATTAAAAAGAACAAGGAGTACTTGTGGCACCTTAGAGACTAATGAATTTATTTGAGCATAAGCTTTCGTGGGCATGCATCTGATGAAGTGGGTTTTAGCCCACGAAAGCTTATGCTCAAATAAATTCGTTAGTCTCTAAGGTGCCACATTCTTTTTGCTGATACAGACTAACACAGCTACCACTCTAAAATCTTTATCATCATCTGGCTCTGTGTATTATTCTTAAATTCTATACAATCTTGGACGTATCAGTACGCCGTCTCCCTCTGGAGTTAATGGAAGCTTTGTTATTGACTTCATAGGGAGCAAGGTTAGGCTCCTTAATTTTATTGTACTCTATACTTCCAATAAAAATATTTAAAAAAAAAAATCAAATTAAGATTTCCCCCCTACATTTCTTTTATCTGCGATTCATTTTTTTAACGGTTTGACAGCCCTAAAAAAAATCCCTCAAAGTTAAAAAAAATTCTCATTATTAAATATATGTAGTTTAGATTAGTAAATTTAGTAATTTAGATTAGTATTGTATAATTTGTAACATTTTGGGGACTGTTTTTTTAACTCTTATCTGTCTTTAAAATACCTAAAATATGACACATTTGGTAGTGTATAAATAATAATTACTTTTTTTTCTGGCAAGAACACTGATTTAACGTTTTAGCTGATCACTACAATTTCCTAAAATTCTCCCCATCTTCTTCTAGTCCATTTTGTCAACTGCTATGGTGGCAATTTCTGTCCAGCCATGAGATATGTACTGAAGCTGCAGTTAAGTTAAGGCAATAGATAAGTTGGTATGGGTTAATGTAGATAAAAAGGTATGTGGCTAGGTGGCAGATGGTTAAGATGATTAGATGATATGAGCTGAGAGATAAGACGGTAGATGGTTGCAATTAAGGATCTGAATCACATACCCTCCTTTATTTGCACAATTTAAGAAATAATTACACATTTTTGTCATGTAATTTTTGCTTTTTGTAAAATTGAGCTTAGTTCAAATGCTAGAGCTACTAGACTAGAGCACAGATACAGATCTATCTGGATTCAATATTGGCTCTGAAAGTTTACTTTATTCTTTATCTTCACTTAATTCACCCTGAGAACTGCACATGCCATAATGCTAACAATAGTAATGCCATTCATCATACACTTAATAATTTTCCTAATTTTATATGAAAGGCACAATACCTGGAGAACTGCTTGGCACAAAAAGATGTTCCCATTGCTTGTTAATCTGCAGTTCATTGCATTCATATTCAGCAGCTTTCACTTCAAGCACATCTGGCAATAAAACTTCTTCCATACTATCAAGCAGAGGACTACTTTCATCATTCAAGACATCAAGATCTCGATGACTGTCATGTATTAATTTCTGCTGTTCATCAAAAAAATCAATTCCATATACACACAAATTAACAGAATGATGTGATATATATGATAAATATCCATATTAGCATAAAAGGATTGCTTGATAAATTAATCTAAATGGACACAGTAATCCTCAGGAAAAGCAAATTTTCTGTTTTGTTTCCCTTGCCTATCTATATTATTTCTATAATGTGTATCACTATAGTATCTAAGTGCTGAACAATGAAATAGCCTTCAAACCTAGTTGTACCTTCCATGATAGAAGAGACAGAAAATCCCTGAACTTTGAGTGACATAACTCAGAGTAACTCATCATCCAGAATTCTTTTTTTTTTTTTATTTCCAAGAGAGCAAAACATTTTGCACAGAAAGTTTAAAAAAAAAAAAAAAAAAAAGCTGGCTCTCTGATTAGGAGAAAATGAGCCTCCTTCATATCCTAGAGAAACCAGAATAAAATATAGACCTGTAATACTTGAAAATTTATATATTTTACTATTTTGTGTGACATTTTTTATATTTCAGAAAGGAAACAGATTCAAACTAATGTATGACCATTTTATTCTGAAAAACAAACAACATTTATTATTTAACTACAGTAGCACCTATTGTGCATTAGGTCTTTCCTAACATTCATGAAACACATTCTGTTTTCTAAGAAGCTCACAGTCTAAGGAATCTACGTTCAATGGGGCTATTCTCGTTTCTAATTTAACCACAAGTGACAGTTTGGGGAATCTATGTACAGCTTATGAATTCTGTTTGAAATTGGTAACTTTCTATATGTTCGTATGTCAGACTGCAAACTGCACTTTTTTGGAAGGGGGGGAGGGGTCATCTGCTTTCTCTGCTGTCTTTGCTGGACTGAAATTCCAAGAAGTAGTGACATAGGGCCAACAATGGAGGGTCGTTACACTTTTATGGTCCTTTATATACATGTATACCCCTTGGACAAGGAACTGGCTACCACCCTGGATAAACCAGTTTTTCAAGTTTGAATTTGGTATGAGGGTAGAGGGAGATAACTAAGCAATGGATCACTGGTGGGAGACTGAATACCTGATGAGACTGATCAGCGTACTACAAAGGAGGTTATAAAAGAAAGGGTCTCTCACCAGTCATTTTGGAGAAAGAGGGAAAAAAGACCAGAAGTAGGCTGCGGGAATGAGAGGGACTCCATGTTCTGAAAGAGAAGCCATGTGCAAGAGGGAAGGAGAAGAGGAAGGATGGATGGATCCTAGACTCCTTAAAAAACTCTGACATGACCCCAAAGAATGCTCAAATGTGGTGAGGAAACTGAAGCAGAGAAATGTGTACAGGATTTTTATTATTCTATCCAGATCCCTCCATTTCTTGTACTATCTAAAGTAAAGAGTAATTTTGTTAGAAACCTTTGCAAAGCCTGGTGGTTATGTGCCAACTATCACACATCCATGGAGAGGTAAATGTACCCACAAAGTACCCACAAGGTTGGAGCTCTGCTTAAGCAACTGGTGTCTTGGAGGAGTCAGCACTGGTCCTTGAGTCTTACAGCAGCTGAACCATGAGGTCCCACTTCCATGAAGGTGTAACAAAGTCTCTTCCCATAAGTGTGCCAAAGAGGCTAAAGAAAGATACAGTGCTGGAATCTACTCAAACCCAGGGAAGCTTAAAGCACATGGGTCTAGCACAGGGGTGGGCAAACTTTTTGGGCCAAGGGCCACATCTGGGTGGGGAAATTGTATGCAGAGCTGGGGCAGGGGGTTGGGGTGCAGGAGGGGTGCGAGGTGCAGGCAGGGGGCTTAGGGCAGAGAGTTGGGGGGCAGGGTGCAGGAGGGGTTAGGGCTCCGGCACGGCACCGCTTACCTAAAGCGGCTCCGGGGTGGCAGCAGCGCGCACCAGGGCCAAGGCAGGCTCCATGCACGCCTGCCCTGTCCCCGGCCCCACGCCGCTCCAGGAAGCACTGCGGCCCCTGGGGAAGGGAGGGGCGGAGGGCTCCGCATGCGCTGCCCTTGCCGCGCCTCCAGAACCTCCAGCGGTTCCCAGCCAATGGGAACTGTGGGAGGCGGTGCCTAGAGGGAAGGGCAACACACGGAGTCCTCTGCTCCCCTGCCTGGGGGCCGCAAGGAAGTGGTACCAGCCGCTTCTGCAGAGTGGCGCGGGGCCCGCGGAGCCACGGGGGACAATCCCGCAGGCCAGATCCAAAGCTCTGAGGGGCTGCATTCAGCCTGTGGGCCATAGTTTCCCCACCCTGGTCTAGCATTTGGAGATTCAAATGCAGCAGTCTGGTGAATGTCTAACATGGGAAGCTTCACCAGGGCTGTGGCAACATAAAAAGTATTTGCAGTATTGGGGCCTTAGTTTATTTTAAACTCTACACACTACACACACAAAAGATATTGAGCTCTAGTTGTAGAAGAAGATAGACTACTGGTGGATTTATCTTACTATTATTTTGTTCTGCCTTACCAATAGTTTACTATGATATCACTTTAAATCTCCAATGTTTTTATAATCCTATGATGCATAGTTGTTTATCCTTTATACAATCCAAATGTTGCATATTATTTAATAATACCAGTGATGTGCATTATAATTTATACAAAAAGTAAGACAAGGTCCCTATCTTGATAAGCTTATAACCAAGTGTTGAAGAGTAAAGACATGATCAACAATGTTTTAGGAGAATTAATGAAACAAAGCAAGAGAGGACACAGTTCTCGGAAGGGCATTTTGATTGTGTTTTATTTTATAGGTATAAATTATGGGTAGCAAATATTTGAGTTGTAAAGTGAACCTTTTTTTTCTTTTATATAAATAACTCTTTTGTGCTCAGGAGCAAGACTGGCAATAGAAGCACTTTAACAGCGATCAATGATTGAAAGCCAGCTAACTAAAACAAGTTTTGAGGTAGGATTCATAGGAGAGGAAGTTTTTTGGGGAGACATGAAAGGAGGCACAGAATTACCTGGGGAAAGAGAAAATGTGCCTAGATACTACAGTGATGGGTGCTTTACAATAGTTGATAGATGCTTGAAGGAGAGTGGCATTAGTTAAATTAAGAATACACAAGGACGATTAGATAAATATGAGATTTTTTTAAGGAATTTAGATGACTTTCATGCAGAAAAAAATACTATACCTGGTATGTATTTTTGTCCAAATCTTTTAATTCTGAGCCTTCTTCACCAGTCATAATAAAAAATGTAAAGCCGTCATCTGGTAAGATTTCTGTCTAAGGATGAAAAACAAACAAACAAACCCCAAGCAAAAACACTAATCTTCAGCAATCATTATTATTATGTAGCAATGTACAAATCTTGTATGTAATCAGAAAAAAAATCTTTTTCAGATTTAGGAGTCTAAAATTGTTTTGATTTTCAGTAACTTATCAGAGATGGCCACAAGAAGAAGTTACTTACCTTGTGCAGTAATGATCGTTCTTTGAGACGTGTGTCCCTATGGGTGCTTCATTCTAGGTATATCTGCGTTGCTGCACTGCTGATTGGAGAACTTTTGTAGCAGTGTCCATTCAGCCCATGCATGCGCTGCCCTCTACCTCATGCTCTGCCAAAGGCAAGTCCTCCTCAGTTCCTTCTCTACTGAAGAGTTATTGCCAAGAACTCTGAGGCAGAGGGGAGGTGGGTGGGTCGTGGAGCACCCATAGGGACACACATCTCAAAGAACCATTGTTACTGCACAAGGTGAATAACTTCTTCTTCAAGTAGTGTCCCTATGGGTGCTCCACTGTGGGTGAGTCCCAAGCAGGACCTCCCACTGAAGGATGGGGCTTCAGAGTCGAGTCTGTCATGGATGACAGAACTGTGGTGCCGACTCAGGCATCTGCAGGAGAGTCCCCCAATATGGCATAAGTGTGTGCAGATGCTCAGGTAGCTGCTTTGCAGATTTCTGATATAGGGATACCCTGGGCAAAGGCAACAGACAAGAGACTGATCTCATAGAGTGTACTGTGGATGGGGGTGCTAAACTGTGAATCTGGTAACAGAGTTTGATATAGTTCAAGACCCATTTGGAGAGTCTTTGAGCTGAAATCGCTGGGCCTTTCAACCTATCTGCAATGGAGAGGAAGAGTATTGGAGATTTTCTAAAAACGCTTCTCCTGCCAAATTGGCTAAGGCTCTCCTAACGTTGGCATATAGAGCATGGTTTCCCTATCCTCCTGATGAGGCTTGGGATAAAAGGTTGGAAGGTGAATCAGTTGGTTCACATGAAATGCAGAGGTCACCTTGGGAGTGAACTTCGGATGTGGTCTAAGCGTGACTTTGTGAGGGAAGAACACTGTGAAGGAGGGATTCGCCAGAGCCGCTATCTCCCCTATCCTTCTTGCCGAGGTGATGGCAATCAGGAATGTTGAGAGACATTGATACCATTATACACACACAAACTGACCAAAAATAATTCCATCAACAATTATCAAAATTTACAGATAGACAAAGTAAGAAAAATGCTGCTTGAGAACTTATGAGTTTGACTTAAGGGTATTTACTTTGTAAGTTTTGAAATATCATATTGAAAATTTGTGTTTTAACAGTTATAAAGCTTTGACTTTTTGAATGTCAACACCTACTGTAATTAAATAATTATTGCTCACCCCCCTGTTGTCTGACCCCCATAATTTCCTGCAATTGTGAAAATTTAAGTCAATAAAAATGGGACAAATGCTTAAAAATAAACGCTATTATCTATCAAATTTATAAAAAATAAAATAAAATAAAATTCTGCCAAGTCTGGCCATTATGCACAACATTCTGCACCTCTCTTGTGCAGGATCAAACCTTATGAATCACAAAAAAGTCAGAAAATGCAAATGCAGCATTCAGGTTATACAGTTAAGCTCATAAAAATTCAAAAATTCAACAGTTAACATTTCAACTGTAATGTTAATTTGGCTGCAATGGATATCTGGAATATTTATGTATACATTCAATAACAAACAGCAATATATTAACCAACAAATTAGTAACAAAATGTGAGTAGATGCATGTCATGCATCATAGTTAAAGATACTACTGGAAATTTAACTCATGCATTTTTTGCACTGAACTGAATATAATGTATATAGCTTACTTATTTTGTTTACTATTTGCAATATTTGTAAAATTTATTACCTCAGTCCTCTCTTCAAGGTTTTTCTGGTATATTTTAGTATCAGAGAAGCTTTTGTCTGTGGACTTTTCTTGTACAACCTAAAACAAGAGGTATAGTATTATACTTATTTTCTACAGAAACAACCAACACAACCATTGTTCTGAAAAGCACGCAGAAAGTCAAAAACTTAATTCACTTACAACTTTTACAGATCTTATACTTGACTTTTGGAGGTGTTCCAAACAGTGTGGCACAGCAGAAAAGTTTTCTAAATTGACTGAACTTTCAGCCTTTCACACACAAAAAAGGTAGCTTGTTGCATGTTTCACTTGAACAATAAATTACAAGTACAAGAAAAATAAGTTACCTTGTATGTTTTCAGTTTCTCTCTTACTCTACCTCGTAATGCTTCAGTTACACTCCTTCGTTTTTCTACCTCAGCCACATCTAGTGTAAAGCCAGCATAGCACAACATTTTTAACACACCTTCTTGTGGTACTAAATGCTATTTTTTTTAAGTATATTCTTCTGCAGTGCATAGCCCTTTTACTATTATTTATTTATAATGAATAGAATGGTCTTCTTACGAAAAGTATTAGATAGAAAAACAAACTAAAATAGTGTTCATCAGGTAGTTTTATAGATGTAAACAGAATCACCAAGATACAACTAGAATCTTGTAACATGTACAATTTGTAGGAATATTTATTTATTTATTTATTTTTAAATCCTGGGTGTCTGAAAAACACAGATGTCCAGGATCCAATTTTCAAACTGGCTTCTAAAGTTACATACAAAAAATTTCAGAAAGGAGAACCCTGACTACTAGCTACCATATTAATGCATACTCATGCTGATTCGAGGCATAACTACAGGAACAAAAGCAAAATATGTGGCCCCTTGAGCCCAATTTGAAAATTTGATGTCTGTTAACTTTACCATTTTATACTGAATATACAAACAAACATTCATCCAAACCTCCCTTATCTTTCCCCCACGCATTCAAATAAGAAGGATCAAATAATTTAAACTCAGCA
Source organism: Trachemys scripta elegans (assembly GCF_013100865.1). Lineage (NCBI taxonomy): Eukaryota > Metazoa > Chordata > Testudines > Emydidae > Trachemys > Trachemys scripta. The sequence continues at coordinate 95,927,290 of NC_048304.1, read as the reverse complement.
GCTGCTTCCTGGCTTAGCTGCCTCCCATGCTCAGTGCATGGATTTGCACTGACTGCTGTGAACAAGGCCACTCTTTCTCTCTCTGGGCTCCATGAAAACCAGCCTGTTCAGCAGGACTTCAGTATATAATTCTTTATGATCACAATTCCAATCACCACATTCATGGAAACATGATCTAGGGGAGAAGATGACAACTGAAGTGCTGGGTAGTTGGTGGAAGGTAACAGATTAAGGGGCAAACGGAGGGGGAAAACATCCTACCTTTATTAAAGTGAATACTTCCCTAATGTGAAGTATTCTCTCAGAAGTGGCCAAGTACTGATCTAAGGGCTGGTCCCCACTTAGTCCGGACTTCGGACTAAGGTACGCAAATTCAGCTACGTTAATAACGTAGCTGAATTCGAAGTACCTTAGTCCGGACTTACCGCGGTCCAGACGTGGCCGGAAGTCTCCCCCCGTCGACGCCGCGTACTCCTCTCGGCGAGCTGGAGTACCGGCGCCGACTGTGAGCACTTCCGGGATCGATCCGGGATCGATTTATCGCGTCTTAACCAGACGCGATAAATCGATCCCAGAACATCGATGGCGTGCCGCCGGACCAGCCGGTAAGTGAAGACTAGGCCTATGATTACTGTAAATCAGAAGTAACTCCACCTGTTTTCATGGTTAACTCATGCTTTACAGTGGACTAACCAACTTCAGAATCTGGACCATAGCGCATACCTCTAGATTTAAAATCTGGAGCCATATATGCATAGCATACCATTTTCAAATAGGCAACACTTCGATATAGCAAAACTAACCTTTTTCAAACCTAACAAAGGCCCTACTCCTACGAGAGGTGACAATTATTTACATAGTTTTAAGTTTTGAAATTCAGCTTTTTTTGACACCAACTTGTCAAACAAAATGTGGTTAATATTGTTATGGGACAAGTGTATTTTTTATCCTTGCCAACATCAAACAATTAGAGAAACTGGGATCAAACTTTCTAAATAAATTCAACTTTGGAAAGAAAAGTTTCATCTTAAATGTGATTTTTTTTAAAAGTTGTATGTGAACACAAAAGGGTTAATTTCTAATAAAATATAATTGTTTTAATAATTTGGCCTGGAGTCTGAGACAAACGCTCAGATTTATTTTATTAATCAAAATAAATATGTAATAAAAGTAAATAATTGAAACCATTTTGTAGTTTTTAAACTACTTTTAAAACTAATTTTAAAAATGTAGCCCCACCTTAATTTTGAATTAAATTTAAGTCAGTTGTGGAGGGGAGGCTGTATCTCTTATTATGAAAATATTTGCAATGTATTTCACATTTTGTTAAAAATCTCACTCATAAGAATGGTCATACTGGGTCAGACCAAAGGTCCTTCTAGCCCAGTATCCTGTCTTCCAACAGTGGCCAATGCTAGGTGCCCCAGAGGGAATGAACAGAACAGGTAATCATCAAGTGATCAAACATCAAACTCAACATTTTGCAATCACCTTCATTAATTGTTAGCTTGTCAACCCTGAAAATATAGAAAAAAGTATGTATTCACAAAGGGCCCAATTGCTATACCCTTACTCATGGTGAATAATACCTTCCAGGGGTTCTCAAATTTCATTGCACTGCAACACCCATCTAACAACAAAATTACTACACGGAAGTGGAGCCCAAGCCCCACTGCTCTGGGTGGGAGGAGAGGGGCCCGGAACCTTAGCCCCACTGCCCCAGGTGAAAGTGGAGCTTCAGCTTCAACTCTGGGTCCCAGCAAGACTAATGCTGGCCCTGGCAACCCCATTAAAATTGGGTCGTGACCAGTGTACACTCTAATTTTTCTCACGCATGTACGGAATGAATTGGAGGTGATACATAACAAAATTCAACGAGGAGTCCTTGCGGCACTTTAGAGACTAACAAATTTATTTGGGCATAAGCTTTTGTGGGCTAAAACCCACTTCATAAGATGCATGGAGTGGAACATACAGTAGGGGGGTATAAATACACAGCATATGAAAAGATGGGAGTTGCCTTGCCAAGTGGGGGTCAGTGCTAATGAGCCAATTCAATTTTAGTTGGAAGTAGGCAATTCTCAACAGTTGACAAGAAGGAGCGCAAATCACTTTTGTAGTGTTAATGAGGCCAATGTAAACAAGGTGGCCTATTTGAAACAGTTGACAAGGTATGAGTATTTAGCAGGGGAAATTCGTTTTTGTAAAAAACAATGAGGAGTACTTGTGGCACCTTAGAGACTAACTCATCTACTCCCAGTCTCTATTCAGGCCTAATTTGATGGTGTCCAGTTTGCAAATTAATTCCAGTTCTGCAGTTTCTCGTTGGAGTCTGTTTTTGAAGGTTTTTTGTTGAAGAACTGCCACTTTTAAGTCTATTATTGAGTGACCAGGGAGATTGAAGTGTTCTCCTACTGGTTTTTTGAATGTTATAATTCTTGATGTCAGATTTGTGTCCATTTATTCTTTTGCGTAGAGACTGTCCAGTTTGGCCAATGTACATGGCAGAGGGGCATTGCTGGCACATGATGGCATATATCACATTGGTAGATGTGCAGGTGAACGAGCCTCTGATGGTGTGGCTGATGTAGTTAGGTCCTATGATCGTGTCCCTTAAAATTCATGTGGCGGAGGTGGGGCGGAGGGGTTCAGAGTGTGGGAGGGTGAGGGCTCCAGCTGGGGGTGCAGGCTCTGTGGAGGGGCTGGGGATGAGGGGTTCAGAGCTGGGCCAGAGGATTGGGGTGCAGGGGCGTGAAGGCTCTGGCTGGGGTGCGGGCTCTGGGATGGGGCTAGGGATGAAGGGCTTAGGGCTGGGCCAGAGAGTTTGGATGCAGGGGGATGAGGGCTCTGGCTGGGGTGCAGGCTCTGGGATGGGGGCGGGAATGAGGGATTTGGGACACAGTGGAGATACAGCAGGGAGAGAGAACTCCCCACCAGCTCTCTCTGGGATGGGGCCGGGAATGAGGGATTTGGGGTGCAGCAGGGCTACAGCAGGGAGAGAGAACGTCCCACCAGCTCTTTCTCCCCTCAGCAGCACTTGGGCTGGGGGGAGAGGCGCCTCTCCCCACCGCAGCTGTTCCGGGGTTGGGGCCGTGGAATAGGTGCCTCTCCTCCAGCCACGGCAGGTCCAGGGCTGGGCTGGTGCCTCTCCCCTGGCCGCGGCAGGTCCAGGGCTGGGGAAGCGGCATCTCTCTGTGCTGCAGCGCTGAGTGCCTACTCAGCGCTTAATAGACTGCTGCACGGCCATGTGGCCGAGCACCTTAGAGGAAACTTAGGTCGCAAACCACTTTGGGGTCCCAACCCACAGTTTGAGAACTGCTTCCTTACACCATGAGAAGTCCCATTGAATATGGTATTATTCAATGTGAGTGTGGGTATCAATCTGGACCAATAAACGTATACTATAGTTCCAGCTCAGGCAATAAGTGCATCTTCATCAAACAATATCAATCAAGAGCAAAGACAAGTATTTTTATTGAGCTACCTTCCTGGAAATTCTGATCTACAAATTCTTCTGTTTGATGCCTAATAACATGTTCGCTGTCTTCAGTCAACTATGAAAAACAAATTACCAGAGGAAAGATTTAAAGTAAAAGTTTTAAAATTAAACTGCAGATCCCACAGTTAATATTTTCTAAAATTGCATATTGCATTGATTGTGTAATATTTTATAGTACTTGCTATCGGTAAGTGTCTAATACAGTGTATGACACTGTACCTCAAACTAGCACTCTGGAACCCCCATATTCACTGCTGTGATATGATTATATATTTTGTACAATGCATGGCTTGTGGAGGTATCATTTAAGAAGTCTTGATTTTTTGAACATTAGTATCCTGTTGAATTCTATGTACTATCATTGTATGTGAAGTTATGAAGTAATGCTATGTATTTGTTGCTGTAATATATGGTAAAAGGGAAATGCCCACAGCTAGCCTTTCAGTGGCCACAAAGGAGTAACTAACACTGACAAGACAGATTTACATCTAGATTAGCCAGACAGGTGTTGATGTTTCATCAAGCATCCACTCTCCCAGAGACTCCTCAGAGAGGGCACATATACAATTGAGGCTACCTGACCCCCACCTCACAGCAAAAATCTTTCTAGGATGTGGAAAGAAACTATAAATGAGGGTTGATGACATCATCACTGGGCCTTTCTCCTCCCCAATCTCAACACCTAGAAGATCGTTTAGAAGACAACGAACTGTGGAGACTTGCCCCAGGATGAGAAGGGACGTCAGCCTGTGTATTAAGAACTGTAAAATGCATGGAACATCCAGTTAAAGTTAGAATTAAGGCCGCGATTCTATTTTTATTTCTTATGCAACCAACTATGTACTCTGTGCCTAACACTTATAATCATTTAAAATCTATCTTTCTGTAGTTACTAAACTTATTTTAATGTTTTGTCCTTACCAGTGAGTTTGTCTAAAGTGCTTGGGGAATCTGCTCAAATTACAAAGGCTGGTGCATATTCACTTTCCTTTGACAAAGTGGTAAACTAATTAATGAGCTTGCACTGTTCAAGTAGTCTTGGACAGTGTAAGAAGGTATATTTCTGGGATGCAAGGCTGAGGGCTATGGTGATTGGCTGGAGTTTCCCTGTGTATAATTCATGAGTGCCTTAGAAAGCATTCATGCAACTCAGCATGAATTCATGCAACTCAGCATGAATTCATGCAACTCAGCAACTCCACATGTTGATGGAGTGATCACAGCACCTGGACGGGTTGGCTGCTTGTCACTAGGATAGCATTGTGAGAGATAGCTCAGGGAGGAGAGTTTAAGGGGACTCAGAAGTCCCACAGTTCCAGGTTGTGCTCTGGGAGTATGCCACACAGTGGTTTTCATGGACCCCTGGGGGTCAGCAGAATATGTCTAAGGGGTCTGCAAAAGGTTGTTGTTAGCATAGAAGAGTGGTTTTCAACCTGTGATCTGCGGATCCCTGGCGGTCTGCAGAGTATGTCTAAGATTTCCAAAAAGGTCTGCCATTTGAATTTGAATTTTTTTAGGGGTCCGCAAATGAAAAAAGGTTGAAAACCACTGGTCTAATTGATTAAATATTTAATTTCACAAATACAGTGTATCTGTCCTTAAAGGATACAGTAAATTAAAAAGATATTGGGCCAAATTCTGCTCTTACTTACACTGCTAAAAATCCATTATAATACAGAGTAAAATTTAGCACAAGAAATACTGGAGCTAAATCTGATTAGTTTTGTAATTAGTTTTTATCAAACTATATTTAAACGTACTTTACTGTTAGTAGATTTCTTTTATTTTTTGAAGTACTTAAACAATTAAAATATTTTTTTTTAAATCAGCTGTTATTAGAGCCTCCACAAATGTTGCCAGCCTGCATCCCTTCCTTTTGTACGTTCATCAGGTAGTGCATGCCATTGTAACCATGAAGTTAAGCATTGCAATGAACATTATATTGAGCAACTTCACCTAAATAACTGACATGCTGTCTAAAGCTGATGCAGGAGGGCAGTCATTTGGGGTATGCAAGAAAATGTACTGTCTCCATTGGGTGCTTATTGGTATGCGCATTGAATTCAAGGTTTTGGTTTTAACATTTAAAGCTCTTAACAGGATGGGTACCAGTTACCTTTCCAACATTCTAACAAACACTATTCCATTTCCCTCCTCTAAAGTTTGATGAAGTAAGTCTACTTGTGTGGAGGGCCTGGAGTGGGCTAATGCAAAATACAGCAGTCCTCTGGCTTGGTTAGAATCAGTGTCCTCTCAGAGGTTAAGAGGAAAGAACCTCTCAGTGTTTTTTTCCCTATATATAAAATGGTGATAGAATTTACTAACCTTTGTAAAGTGCCTTCACTCAGTAAGAAATGCTGCCAAAGCACCAAATATTATTATTAGTGCAGTGGGACCTAATTAGCACATTGCATTTGTACTCTGTGTCCCGAACTACCTTTCTATCTGCTTCCGAATGTAATTTATAGGTGAGGGATTTAATCTATAAAGCCCTATATATTTTGCACCTGGCTACTTTGGGACTGACTCTCCCCATGCAACAGCAAGTTGGTTAATTTTAACTGGGTTGGCTTTGTTGACAGTCCATAGCTGTGCACTCTTGAGGACTAGAGGCAGAATAATTCTTGGTGCAGAGTTCCTGACTATAGAATATGCTCCCTCTGGTGGTTTGTCAAAGCCCCACTTAAACTGTCAGAGAATGGTGCAAAGTCCATCTTTTGAGTTAAGCCTTTCCAAATAGTTCTATACTAAAGCACCATCTTTGCTGCTGCTACTTTAAAGTTGCATTTATAAACTGATGATTGTGCTAATCTTTAATGTTTCCAGATTTCATAATAATAGACATACTATAAATCAGTAAAATCATGAATACATTCATGTGTCAAAATTTAAACTTCTAAGTTTATAGAAATAACATTGAAATACAGGAAAGGAAAAAGATTAATAACCAATAAGCTGCTGTAAAAGAATACCATATTCATATCAACTTCTTTTTTTCCCAATGTTAAAAGCAGGCAGGAATGTTAGACAGTATCACACTGTACCATAAATAAAAGATAACACAGCTGTTCCTCTGAAGGCTGCTTTCAACTTGTTCTTGTTCCAAATGTTCTCCAGTTGCCTATTAAACTTCATTGGTTTAACAGCATGTCCCAACAATTAATATTTTAACTTGCTTTAATCTAACAATATATCTAGCAACCCATTAGTTAGCTATATACAAAGAACTCTTTAAAACCATCCACAAGCCGAAACACCTCCTTTCTGGAAAATCCAAGTACAGGCTGAAAACTGTACTACCTTCCTTCAGACCACTGGATGCAAATTGTACTTCTTTTTACAGAAAATGACTTGGTTCTGTTTTCAGTTACACTGGTGTAAATCCAGAATAGCTCATCTGAAGAAAGTTGAATTATTACAGATTTACACCATCATAACTGAGCAAAATCTGGCTTACGAAGCGCATTTCACACTTTTAAACTCCCATTTATATCTGAGGCTCTCCTCTGCTTAAAAACTGGAGCCCCTATAGACCTGGGTCTGTAAAGAACAAATAGCACAAAAGATTTCAGGAAAACATTAGTTTAATTACGAGCGTAATTTAAGACACTACTGATGTCTAAGAAAAGATTCTAGATTCAAAAATTGAAAATGAAATTGATTGGTTATAATACAGTCTTAAGTCTATATTTAGAAAAAAATGTGGGTTGATCTGAATCACCATGTCCTTTTGAAAGGCAATATAGCTAATTAGGGAGAAAAGCCTCAGAAGATTGATAAATCTAAAAGGACTGATAAATAATGAGGACAGAGTAGCCATACAGAGCAATCTGGATTGCTTGGTAATGTGGGCCCATTCAAACAAAACTCATTTTAATACTACCAAATGTAAAGTTATGCATCTAGGAACATGGAATGAAGGCAATACCTACAGAATGGGGGACAGTATCCTGGTAAGCAGTGATTCTAAAGCATTTAGGCTCAAAGTAGACAAGCAACACAAGAGCTCCCAGTGCGATGCTGTGCCAAAAAGAGCTAAACAGGAGAGCAGAGAGAAGGGAGGTGACTTTACCTCTACATACAACATTGGTGAGACTATTAGAATACCATCTCCTGTTCTGGAGGACACATTTTTAAAAGAATGTGGAAAAATTGGAGAGGGTTCAGGAAAAGAGTCACAAACGATTCAAGGTCTGTCGAGAATGCCGTACAGTGGGACTTAAAAAGCTCAATCTGTTTAGCTTATCAAAAGATTCAAAAGTGACTTGATAATGGTGAAAAAATAGTGGGCACTAATGGGCTCCTTAATCTAGCAGAGAAAGGCGTAACGACAACTAATGGCTGGAAGCTGAAGCCAGACAAAATCAACTGAGAAATTGGACATAAATTTTTAACAGCAAGGATGATCAACCACTGGAACAAACTACCTACGGATGTGGTAAAATGTCCATCTCGATGTCTTCAAGCCAAGACCGGATGCTTTTCTGGAAGGTATGCTTTAGCAAAACAACTTATTGTGCCCAGTACAGGGGTAACTGGGTGAAATTTAATAGTTTGAGATATACTGGAGATCAGATTAAAAGATCTAATGATCCCTTCTGGCCTTAAACACTAACAATCTATGAAACAGAGAATCACAAACAATTTAACTGTTTCGTATCTATTCCTCCTAGCCAAAGGGATAGCAGAGTTAAAGAGGCACTGTCCAAAAATGTAGGCCAAAATTAGTATTTTGTTTATAAAGTTATATTTCTAAATAATTTCAAACACCTTGTGTTTAGTTTTGATTTAAACATTCCCCCTACAAACTTTGCAAACCAGGCACAACAGCATCACACAAATCCATGAGAACTGGAAAATTAAGCTGACCTGTCTAGAAGCAGCATAACTGGTGAAAAGAAATTTAGATTTTCACCATTTTCACTTTTAACAATCTAAGGTTTTATTAACACATGCAGGGATTTCTTTTTAAATATGACATAACCTATCTCTTGAGAGGACAACTCTGCTATCAGTATGAAGTCTGGACTTTGGAATACCTGTGCACATAAGCTCTCTTGGGAAGTTATATACATTGCCATGTAGATAAATTAAGTCAAATGCTTGTGAGAAAATTACGTTCACAGCCAATTTTAAAGTGGGCATTTTAGTGCTAAAGAATGTATTTGGGCTAAATAAAACAAGATATTGTTAGTATAAGATACTCTTATCTAAAGAGCAACAGAGAATCCTGTGGCACCTTTAAGACTAACAGATGTATTGGAGCATAAGCTTTCGTGGGTGAATGCCCACTACTCTCTGTTGCTTTTTACAGATTCAGACTAACATGGCTACCCCTCTGATTTTTATCTAAAGTACAGATGTTTTTCAGTACTACTATTCAACAGCTAGTGGTCACAATTAATTATATATGTACCATTACATACAGAGCTCAAGGCATCAAAATACTTGGATTCTACAAGCTAAAGTATTTTCTAACATCTGTTCTAATAAAGAGATAGACGATTAAAAGTAGCATTAACAAATTCACCTTTTTTCTAGCACTTTCTCTTCTCAGAGCGTTCTTCTTTAGAATTATTTCTTGAGCATCCTTTTTCTGGAGAATTAGAAAACAGAATCTTAAAGCTTACATTATTATCATCATCTATAGGATACATGTCTTTGGAGTAAAATACATCTCAGTACTAAAAGAACACTAAAGGCCAATGCTCCAAACAATTTGTCAAGCTGTCACTGTGCACAAGAGCATACCTCAAAAGACCCAAAAATCAGTTAATTGCTTTGGCACATTGCTTTGACAGTAGGGGGGCTTTTCTGTAGTAGTGACAGGTTTTTGTTTTGACTGCCAGTACTGGTTTCTCTAATTTGATGTGGCAGCATCTGGATGTTGAATTTGATATGCAGCTCCTGCACCTGGTCTGTCAATCTCACATTTTTTCCCTTGGTACCTAATCTATGTCTCAGCTGGTCTTGATCTGCAATATAAGGACAATGGAGAATAGAGAGTTAGAATTTCCATAATTCAAGACTCTCTCAAGGTCTGGTCCAAAGACAGGCCTAGTATCAGTGCTTTATACTGCCATGTAGGAAATCCAAATTCTCTTCTTCCTCACAGTCAAGGTGCTAGGAGATCTGCAAAAAAACTGATCATCCTTGGGAAATAAAAATATCTCACATGACTCTACAGCAATCTCTCTGACCAGTTGAAAGGTACAATGCCCCTGGTCCCTAAAGTTCCATCTAGTAGAAGAATTTAGGATTAAATTTTAATTATTATTTTTTTCCTGAAATCCCCTTGGATTTTTTCTCTCTATCCTCTGTAACTGAAGAGGATAGAATATCACTTAAAAAAAATTACTGCAGCCAAGTTCTTTATTGCATGTATTGCTCTGAAGTGACAAGGCCCATAATATACCCCGCAGACTCAGCATTACCTTTCCTAATGCTCACTTTTACAAACCTGTAAAGAATCCAAGTTCTAATCTGGGTTCTACCATTCTGCAGCCTTAAAATAGTTATACACAGCACAAGGATACCACAAAGAGAGCCTTCTTATGTTACAGAGGGTCCTGTGGCACCTTTGAGACTAACAGAAGTATTGGGAGCATAAGCTTTCGTGGGTAAGAACCTCACTTCTTCAGATGCAAGTAATGGAAATCTCTAGAGGCAGGTATATATCAGTGTGGAGATAACGAGGTTAGTTCAATCAGGGAGGGTGAGGTGCTCTGCTAGCAGTTGAGGTGTGAACACCAAGGGAGGAGAAACTGTTTCTGTAGTTGGATAGCCATTCACAGTCTTTGTTTAATCCTGATCTGATGGTGTCAAATTTGCAAATGAACTGGAGCTCAGCAGTTTCTCTTTGGAGTCTGGTCCTGAAGTTTTTTTGCTGTAAGATGGCAACCTTTACATCTGCTATTGTGTGGCCAGGGAGGTTGAAGTGTTCTCCTACAGGTTTTTGTATATTGCCATTCCTGATATCTGACTTGTGTCCATTTATCCTCTTGCGTAGTGACTGTCCAGTTTGGCCAATGTACATAGCAGAGGGGCATTGCTGGCATATGATGGCATATATAACATTAGTGGACGTGCAGGTGAATGAGCCGGTGATGTTGTAGCTGATCTGGTTAGGTCCAGTGATGGTGTTGCTGGTGTAGATATGTGGGCAGAGTTGGCATCGAGGTTTGTTGCATGGGTTGGTTCCTGAGTTAGAGTTGTTATGGTGCGGTGCGTGGTTGCTGGTGAGAATATGCTTAAGGTTGGCAGGTTGTCTGTGGGCGAGGACTGGCCTGCCTCCCAAGGTCTGTGAAAGTGAGGGATCATTGTCCAGGATGGGTTGTAGATCACTGATGATGCGTTGGAGAGGTTTAAGCTGAGGACTGTAGGTGATGGCCAGTGGAGTTCTGTTGGTTTCTCTTCTGGGCCTGTCTTGTAGCAGGAGGCTTCTGGGTACACGTCTGGCTCTATTGATTTGTTTCTTTATTTCCTTGTGTGGGTATCGTAGTTTTGAGAATGCTTGGTGAAGATCTTGTAGGTGTTGGTCTCTGTCTGAGGGGTTGGAGCAGATGCGATTGTACCTCAGTGCTTGGCTGTAGACGATGGATCGTGTGGTGTGACCGGGGTGGAAGCTGGAGGCATGAAGGTAGGCGTAGCGGTCGGTGGGTTTTCGGTATAGGGTGGTGTTAATGTGGCCATCGCTTATTTGTACGGTGGTGTCCAGGAAGTGGACCTCCCGTGTAGATTGGTCCAGGCTGAGGTTGATGGTGGGGTGGAAGCTGTTGAAAGCATGGTGGAATTCTTCCAGGGCCTCCTTCCCATGGGTCCAGATGATGAAGATGTCATCAATATAGCATAGGTAGAGAAGGGGCATGAGTGGACGGGAGCTGAGGAAGCGTTGTTCCAGGTCAGCCATAAAAATGTTGGCATATTGTGGGGCCATGCGGGTGCCCATAGCGGTGCCACTGGTCTGGAGGTATATATTGTCACCAAATTTGAAATAATTGTGCGTGAGGATAAAGTCACAGAGCTCAGCAATAAGTTGTGCTGTGTCATCATCAGGGATACTGTTCCTGACAGCTTGTATTCCATCTGTATGTGGGATGTTAGTGTAGAGAGCTTCTACATCCATGGTGGCTAGGATGGTGTTTTCTGGGAGGTCACCAATGCATTGTAGTTTCCTCAGGAAATCTGTGGTGTCACGGAGATAGCTGGGAGTGCTGGTGCCCGAGATGGTGTAGTTTCTTAGTGTATTCCTCAGTGGGATCTGAGGAAAGCGGCCTGTAGAATTGGGTATTGGAGAGTTGTCTGGCAGCCTCCTTCTGGTAGTCAGACCTGTTCATGATGACAACAGCACCTCCTTTATCAGCCTCTTTGATGATAATGTCAGGGTGGTTTCTGAGGCTGTGGATGGCATTGCGTTCTGCACGACTTAGGTTATGAGGCAAGCGATGTTGTTTTTCCACAATTTCTGCCTACACCATCTACTCAGGACACTCCCTACACTAACACAGGAACAAATCAACATACCCTTAGAGCCCCGACCGGGGTTATTCTATCTACTACCTAAGATCCACAAACCTGGAAATCCTGGACGCCCCATCATCTCGGGCATTGGCACTCTCACTGAAGGACTGTCTGGATATGTGGACTCCCTACTCAGACCCTACGCCACCAGCACTCCCAGCTATCTCCGTGACACCACAGATTTCCTGAGGAAACTACAATGCATTGGTGACCTCCCAGAAAACACCATCCTAGCCACCATGGATGTAGAAGCTCTCTACACTAACATCCCACATACAGATGGAATACAAGCTGTCAGGAACAGTATCCCTGATGATGACACAGCACAACTTATTGCTGAGCTCTGTGACTTTATCCTCACGCACAATTATTTCAAATTTGGTGACAATATATACCTCCAGACCAGTGGCACCGCTATGGGCACCCGCATGGCCCCACAATATGCCAACATTTTTATGGCTGACCTGGAACAACGCTTCCTCAGCTCCCGTCCACTCATGCCCCTTCTCTACCTATGCTATATTGATGACATCTTCATCATCTGGACCCATGGGAAGGAGGCCCTGGAAGAATTCCACCATGCTTTCAACAGCTTCCACCCCACCATCAACCTCAGCCTGGACCAATCTACACGGGAGGTCCACTTCCTGGACACCACCGTACAAATAAGCGATGGCCACATTAACACCACCCTATACCGAAAACCCACCGACCGCTACGCCTACCTTCATGCCTCCAGCTTCCACCCCGGTCACACCACACGATCCATCGTCTACAGCCAAGCACTGAGGTACAATCGCATCTGCTCCAACCCCTCAGACAGAGACCAACACCTACAAGATCTTCACCAAGCATTCTCAAAACTACGATACCCACACAAGGAAATAAAGAAACAAATCAATAGAGCCAGACGTGTACCCAGAAGCCTCCTGCTACAAGACAGGCCCAGAAGAGAAACCAACAGAACTCCACTGGCCATCACCTACAGTCCTCAGCTTAAACCTCTCCAACGCATCATCAGTGATCTACAACCCATCCTGGACAATGATCCCTCACTTTCACAGACCTTGGGAGGCAGGCCAGTCCTCGCCCACAGACAACCTGCCAACCTTAAGCATATTCTCACCAGCAACCACGCACCGCACCATAACAACTCTAACTCAGGAACCAACCCATGCAACAAACCTCGATGCCAACTCTGCCCACATATCTACACCAGCAACACCATCACTGGACCTAACCAGATCAGCTACAACATCACCGGCTCATTCACCTGCACGTCCACTAATGTTATATATGCCATCATATGCCAGCAATGCCCCTCTGCTATGTACATTGGCCAAACTGGACAGTCACTACGCAAGAGGATAAATGGACACAAGTCAGATATCAGGAATGGCAATATACAAAAACCTGTAGGAGAACACTTCAACCTCCCTGGCCACACAATAGCAGATGTAAAGGTTGCCATCTTACAGCAAAAAAACTTCAGGACCAGACTCCAAAGAGAAACTGCTGAGCTCCAGTTCATTTGCAAATTTGACACCATCAGATCAGGATTAAACAAAGACTGTGAATGGCTATCCAACTACAGAAACAGTTTCTCCTCCCTTGGTGTTCACACCTCAACTGCTAGCAGAGCACCTCACCCTCCCTGATTGAACTAACCTCGTTACCTCCACACTGATATATACCTGCCTCTAGAGATTTCCATTACTTGCATCTGAAGAAGTGAGGTTCTTACCCACGAAAGCTTATGCTCCCAATACTTCTGTTAGTCTCAAAGGTGCCACAGGACCCTCTGTTGCTTTTTACAGATTCAGACTAACACGGCTACCCCTCTGATTCTTATGTTACCTTAAGGGTCGGATACTCAAGGGGTAACAGCCAGAGGTCTTCTGCTGCCACCACTCCTTGTACCATATACTGCTGGCAAAGACAGCACAGCAACAAAAATAAGCAGAGAGGGAAACTGAGCGAAGTATCCAATAGGAACCGCTGACATTTATCATTTTTGTTTCTATCCTTCAATTTTTAGACACTTGAAACCATCAGTCTGCACATAGCCAACCTATGAAACCACACATTATCAGGTATCAGGCCTTAACCTCCATTCCCCATTACCTCCATTTGTTACATCCACTTGATGCATTTTGTTTTAAGTCCTATTGTAAATTCTTTGTGATGGGCTATGTCTCTCTCTGTTTGTACTGCACCTACATAATGGGGCATGATCCTGATAATAATAAGAAGAAAGAGGCAGAATATGGGGAAGAAAGCGGGGATTAAATTGCTGAGGAGAGGAAGCCAATGGGAACACATAACAGAAGCAACTAGGAGAGGGAAGAGAAAGCAGGGCAAGGAAGAAAAGCAATCAACGTAAGGAAAGTAAGATAACCAGGGAGAGGCAACCATCAAGGAGGCAAGATGTGAGAGGCAACTATTGGGGAGAAGACAGAAGCAACAAACAGTGGGCAATAAATATCAAACAGAATGGGAGAAAAAGGACAAAAAGGAAAAAAAATTAAGTAGATTAGTAGCCAGTTACTGGCATGGCTAGCTCAAACATGATTTGTGTTCACACATCACATGGTTAAAAGTCTATTAATAACAATAATAGCATTTCACCTTTACCAGAGGCTTATCTAACAGTCAGTTCAGCACTGCATGTTTGTTTGTGTGCATACAGTATGGATATGACCCCCTAACTGTACTTGTTTGATCAGTCCTCCTTTCTCCCAACTCCTTATTGCAAAGGGCATCCCATAGCACATTGGATCATATGATGTTGATGTTTCCTTTTATGCACATCTTGTGGGCACCATATCCCCTGATGAAACACTATGGAATAAATTGCCCAGATTTTCTCAGAATGTTCTGTATAAACATGGTTAGATACCACATAGGAGCAGATTCACAAACATGGTTGTGAAAGGAGAAAATCTGCTGTGTGAACATAGACTGAATTGCTTGTTATTGGTTAAGCTGATCAAGCCTCTAACTAAATTATTTTTGATAGCCTCTAGACATTATTGGTTCTTTACATCGAAGACTTCCTTTGTTAGCAGCTAAAAATATCAACTCTAAACTACAGAGCTTTACTATTTAATGACTTCCCACTCCTGTTGTTACTGGTTCTCAACACAATGTCTTGTACATATTCCCCTCTTCCCCCACAAAAAAATAATAGGACTCTGTGCAAAACAGAAAATCCACGTATCCTCTGGGTCTTCTATACACAGATTTTTATTATTGATTATTATGATTAACATCAGTAGTTAGCTTATACCAGCATGAATTAAGAATGCTGAATCCAGTCATCTGTATTTTGTCTGGAAAGGAATATAAAACATTTACTTTTCAACTAACACAACTTCCCTTAGTTGTTTTATCTGATGACATTTCTTCTTCTTCTTTTTGAACAGGGTCCATTTATTCTGAAGTGTTTAAACAAACAAGATAGTAAGTAAACTGAAAAACACAAACTGTCATATCAGTGTTTGATACTAATACTATCAACTATCAGACAATTACAAGTTTCATTGCCCAAAATAAAAATATTTAACTTCTCTTCAATCCAGTGGGTCCAGGAAAGCAATGTTTATACAACTATTTAAAATCAGTTTAATTATATAACATGAAGGAATAAGATGAAACCAAGAGAAAACATTTTAAATTCTTTAAAATGCAGAGACAGAAATACAGAAAGAAAAAAACCGACTATACTTTCCAATGATTAAATTTTTTTTAAAGAACGTTCATCGACAGACATGATGCACCAAATTCTTACATATTTTAAAGTTAGCTATCCTCTACTTTACAATCACAGTGCATTGTATTTCGTGTTTTTCTAGTGCTAGACACCACAATAAATTCAGATAAAATTCTGGTTCCATAATTTTGTAGCAAGCATTTTATTGAAATAATATAGAGTACTTCTATTTTGATATTTAACATTTGTATTATATCCTACTATAATATATAAATGAACAACTAAAATCTATGTTTAAAGCCTGAGTTAAAATTCAGTAACTCCTCACTTAACGTTGTAGTTATGTTCCTGAAAAATGCGACTTTAAGCGAAATGATGTTAAGCAAATCCAATTTCCCCATAAAAATTAATGTAAATGGGGGGGGGGGGGTTTAGATTCCAGGGAAATTTTTTTCACCAGACAAAACAAACTATATATTATATAGATATACACACAGTATACGTTTTAAACAAACAATTTAATACTGTTCACAACTATGATGATTGTGAAGCGTGGTTGAGGTGGTGAAGTTAGAGGGTGGAAGAGGGCGGGATATTTCCCAGGGAATGCCTTGCTGCTAAATGATGAACTAGCACTCGCCTGAGCCCTCAAGAGTTAACACGTTAATGTAGCCTCTCACACAAGGCAGCACGAACATGAGGGAGGGGAGACAGCATAGCAGAGAGAGACAGACACACACCTCGTGTGTGGGAGATACACACTGCCCCTTTAAGTGAGCTGACCCACTCTTAAGTGCATTGTCTTTTTAAGTGGATCAGGAAGTTGAGACAGCAGCTGCTGCCCCAAGCCATCTCTGTCTCTCTCCATCCGTGCCCCCTCCCTGCTCTATATGGAGAAGGGGTAAGCAAGGTGCAGGAGCAGGGGGGAGGGGGACACCCTGACATTAGCCCCCCCCCCCTTGTCCCCCTGCAGAGCAAGCAGGAATCTCCGGGAGCAGTTCCAAGGCAGAGGGCAGGAGCAGCACATGGCAGTGGGGGGAGGGACGGCTGAACTGACCAGCAATTGATAGCCTGATGGGCGGCTGCAGAACACAGAACTTAGGGAAGCGGGGAGCTGATAGGAGGCTGCCGGTCCACCCTTGTTACAAACCCCCACCAGCTAGCTGCAATGGGCTGCTCTTCCTGCAAGCAGTGGACAAAGCAGGTGGCTGCCAAATGATGTTAGAAGGGAGCAGTGCACAACTTTAAACGAGCATGTTCCCTAATTGATCAGCAATGTAACAATGAAACAACGTTAACAGGGATGACTTTAAGTGAGGAGTTACTGTAGTCAACAGTGAACAATATGGAATAACAATCTGATTGTTGTGCAGATGGCCGCATTTCCACATCAGTCAACGAGGCTGCATATCCAATATTTCATCACTGTGTGGATTTTGCAACAACTGGTTTACATGGCTTGTGATATACAGGTCGCTATACAGGAGGTCAGACTAGATGATCTAGTAGTCTCTTTTAGTCTTAAACTCTATGACATGAGTTTCCAAATGATCAGGTTACTAACCTGAAAATTATAACAAATTAACATGCCAGAATATGTGCTAAACCAAATGGATACAAAACTTTAGGACCCCCTCTCTCCCTCCACACTTCCCAACAGTCATGTTTGGCAACTTGCCAAGAGCCTGAGAGATGTATCTAATTTGCGTAGCTATTTACATAAGTATAAAACATACATATATCAGTACTTGTGCTCTCATCTTCATTGACAGATCAAAAGAAACCAAGATCTAAGAATATGGCTTGTTAAGTCCTATTTATACCACAAAATGGAGCTGCATAATAACTGGATCCCCTAATATGGCTGTAATGGTAATGTAGTGTTTTAGACATGAGACCCATATATGGTTTTATTATTTTATACAGTATCGAACAATTCCTCTCTTTCAACAGCATAAAAATGCATTTTATCATTTAAATAAAGTTATTTAGTTCACTTCTGAATTAATATAATATAAATAATCTTACATGTCCCATTGTTATAGTTTTTGATAACTTGTTTATTTTTCCCATTCTTCTTCTTATTGTTATTTCTCCACTCTCTTGTTTTAACTGCATCTATCCTATATAAATAAACCCTCTCTCCTCCCCATGGACCCAATCAACCAAAATAAGCTTAGAACATAATCTTTTAATTTCTAATTAATTTCTCTTAGACTACAGTGAGACACACTGGGGAGAACAGCAACTTCTATTACGTAGAATTTGCAATCAAAATGTATACTATGGAAAAATAGATTTTTCAGAAGCAAAATTATTATACTAGTCAAAGAATGGGAAACTATCTGAATGGTATGTTTTGACATTTATTTTACCCTATCACAACTTTTTTGTTTTGTTTTTTCTGCCAGAAGTTGGGAGTGGACGACAGCAGATGATCAGTTGATGATTGCCTGTTCTGTTCATTCCTTCTGAAGCACCTAACATTGGCCACTGCCGGAAGACAGGACACTGGGCTAGATGGACCATTGGTCTGACCCAGTATGGCCATTCTTATGTTCTTTCTTCTACACCAAACACTTGCACATATGCCATTCGAGACATATAACCATAATCTGGAAATTGGCTTGGTGTACAAAAGTCAACAAAACTGAGCTCTGAGACCAGGAGAAGCAGAAATATATGTATTTTTAGTTCACCAGACAACATGATCAGGAAGCAAGAGTTCCAGGTACTTCTACTACTATTATATTGTTGGTTCAATCCTCTCCCAACTGGGTGTTACTACAATAAGAGTCAAATATCATTAGCTAAGTGCAGCTATGCACACCCCTTACTTCAATACACATCCAGATCCTGCAGAATGGAAACAAAGAAAGAAGACAGCACTGATGCTTCTAGTCTTTACGATTGCATAGATAAATAAAATCTGAAGCAATAGAATGCTGAGAGAGCAGGTGTAAAAGAGGTGTGAACTGCCCCCATGAAATGCTTATTTTTTAGCCTAATGAAGGCTAATAATTTTCAAATACAGATGTACAAGTGTCTGCCTAATATGCATGTACAAGTACTGCAACTGTACACACAAACTGGCTAATTGCATAAACAAATAATCAAAGGACAGAAATAGTAATGATCCTAAAAGCATCCTGCATCATTTTTCTCAGCCAAATGACACTTACTGTAAGAATAATTTTACTAATTTAAAGTTTAGTGGCCATATACTACTCACAATTTTTGTGCTAACCTTCTTTTGTTACCATTGGAAGATCCCCTGTAGCATATGGCTCTTAATTTGTAGCCCTGGTGAAAGGAACATAATTAAAAGTGTAATGTGGCTTGTGCAGAGAAAGAGGGATAGGACTAAGTATGCTGCGTCTATATTTATGCGATGAAAAACTAATTCTTAAAGAGTTAAAAGAGATGATTCTCAAACAAAAAACATGTAAAATTAAAACAAGCTGATTAATGCGAAGTATAATGGCAAAATTGAACAAAAGTGGCACTTTACACAGACTTCAGCATTTGTGGCCAACACCCTTGATTCGTCCAGGCCCTAGCTGTCAATAGATCAGGGTTTTCAAACATCATCAAGGAATACTGGTATCCCAGCCACTAATCACACCAGCCAGGAATATGTGATCGCATTAGGCAGCCTTTTTTCTCTGAGCTACTTTTCTCCTATAGCTAAGCTGTCCTGTCCCTGCCACCTCATGCCTGCGTCTCCTCTCTCATCAGCAGGACGACCCAATCCTCACCCACTTTCAGCTATCTACAACAAGGGAAGGAGCTGGAACCAAGTGCTCCTGAAAGAGGAGACACAGCTGACAGGGAGCAGAAGAGGAGCCTGCATGTGATAGGAGTTGAGATACATGGGGAAGAAAGCAGGAGAGAAGAGGGAAGCTTTGAAAGGCAGAAATTGTACAAAAGTGTCAGTGGGGGGTGGGGAATAGAAGGCACCACACTTTTTCACATATGCAGAGAACGTAAGGGCTGCTAAAGGAGTTATGTGCCTTATGCAGATTTTAGATTATTTTTCTCCCTTTTCTCTCTCAGCACATTAAGTCCCCTAGAATTCACACCGCTTTCTTATCACCGTCAGACGCTAATTTCTTCGGAAAACTATCCCTGACCACTTTCTTCTGATACTGGCAACTTTGCTCATATAATGGTAACTGCAATGTTTTTAAACAAACACCACCAACACTGAGGGACCCTTGTCAGCAACTTAGCACCAGGCTGTGGGAAAACTGCAAGCACCTTCACACTTCCATGTGCAACCTCAGTTCTCAAACTGTGGATCAGGACCACAAAGTGGGTCACGACCCAGTTTTATTGGGGTCAATAGGGCTGGCTTAGACTTGCTGGGGCCCAAGCCCCACTGCCAAGGGCCAAAGCTGAAGCCTGAGCCCAACTGCCCAAGACCAAGGGCTTCAGTCCTGGGCAGCACGGCTCAGGTTACAGGCCCCCTATCTGGGGATGAAGCCCTTTGGTTTCAGCTTTGCCCCTCCCAACTGCCTGGGGCTCAGGCTCGGACTCAGGCTTTCCACCCTGAGGCAGCAGGCCTTGGGCGAGCTCAGTCCCTCCTCCTGGGGTCATGTAGTAATTTTTGTTGTCAGAGGAGGATCGTGGTGCAATGAAGTTAGAGAAAGGCGGGTGTAAAAGGCTCCCAGAGGTGAGACTAAGAGCACCCCCTAGTACACACAGAGCACACTGTGGCCTTGCACAACCCCCCACCTCACGGCGCAGCAACTGCAGTCCTCCACCCCCGGTACCCACGCCTCGGCGCGGGGGGAGCACAACTAAGGTCCGCTGCGCCCTCCCCCGCCCGCGGCCAGAGAGGGACGAGGCCTATCAGACGCAGATGCCGCACTGCATGCCGGGAACTGAGGGAAAGATAAGGGGCGGGCCATGGGGAAGATAAGGACCGTCTGAGGGAGCTGCGCCCCCAAGACAGAGGATCCCGGCTTACACCAAATGAAGTTAATTAGGCCAGCTGATACTGAGCATGCGCATTGATACATACATTGCCCTCCCGACAATCCTGGTTCTAAGCATGCGCACTGACACCTTTCCGCTTCCCCAGTTATTTGCTGGCCATGCGCTCTGATAACTCTGTGCCTCACTAGCCCTTGAGTTGTTGAGCATGCGCACTAGGCTATTCGTGACCCGATCGGCAACTGATGAGCACGCGCAGTGTGAAACAGTAGCTGGCCGGTTGCTGAGCCTGCGTAGTGCGGAGCCTTTCGGGAAGGTTCTGTGTCGTCTGTTTCGCTACTACAGCTTTTCTCTTCAAGGAAAATCCGTTCAGGGTACGGGCGACCTGCAGCCCCAGCCCCCCCACCCTGCCTCGCCGGGACCCAACCGCACCCCCTTCACGGTCCCAGTCCTGCCGCTCTCGCTAAGGAGACCTGACCGCAGGCCCGGCCTGTCCCCGCGCCTCCCTCCGAGCTCCGGCCACATCCCTGTTCCTTCTGCCTCGCCGGCATCCGGCAGCCCCCGGAATCTGGGCGCAGCTCGCCTCGTCTTCTCCCTTCTCTGGGAGCCGGCCGCGGGGCTGGGGCTCCCGGGGCCAGAGGGGATAATGGGCGCCGTCTTTGGGGTTGGGGCCTCGCGCCAGCTAAAAGCGTCTTCTTTGGAGCGGCGGCCCCGGGCTGTCTTTGGGGTCGCTAGGTCAGCGGGAGCTGAGGCGTGCTGAGCACCTGGCAGGATCGGGCCCAGCTTGGTTAGCGCTGGGCAGGTGAATCTTCTTCCCTTGCTGCGGGGCTGATCTTCCCTTCCCTCGTTGGGAGCAGAAATGAGGCCCAGAGAGTGCGAGGAGAGGGCAGATCTGCCAGTAAGATCTTTCTGACCCCTTCAGCCCTGCTGCTAGAGTCGAATTGAGGGAGAAATCTGTTGCCTCTTCTCTCTGGTTCAGATTTTGGGGGATATGGGGGGCGGAGGGTGACCTGCTGTCTTCTCCCTTCTGTCCTACTGCAGCAGAGGAAAATGGGCCAGCCTGCAAGCTGCAGAACTTGATGGCATCAAATGTGGAGCCGAAGTGGCTGCTTGCTGTGCTTGCATTTAGGGTCAGCCCTGTGAGATGGACCATCGTAATGGAGAAAGAGATTGGCACCGTGTTAACTGCGCGGTTCTCTCTCCTTTGCTGCAGTGCCCACTTTCACCGTTGCCTCCTGCTCTGCCTGCTCCCGTTTTCAGCATGGTAAAGAAGAATACTATCCCCGATGGGTAAGTATCCCTCACACTGAGAGAGGCAGGAGCGGGCCCAGCCCCGCCTGCAGGGAGGGGGCTCTGACTGCCCCATGCACTCTCTCGCTACAGCATCTCCTCTCTGCCACCTACAGCCAGTTAAGGTAGGTATCTGCTCCAAGACAGGGAAGACACAGCCCACCATCCCCCAGGTGAGTATAATACCCCAGCCTGTCTGTGAAGCTTCTCCTTCATCAAGCTCCTCTTCCTAGCCTCCTTCCCCCTGAATTGCGTCCTCACAACTGGGGGGGAGGGGAGGGACAGTAGTCCATCCTTTCAACTTCTCAGATGTTTACAGTACCACCAAGAGCTGGGGAGGAGATGGGGCGGGGGAAGGGGCGGGCAGATGCTTGCATGCATGTGCACAAGGGACATTCTCAGATGCAAGTGCAAAAGCCCATTTTTTTTCCTACTTGTACTTTTCAAGTGAACGATCAGAATGTTTACTGGTGATGTCTCAGACAATAAGTCCCAGGATGCAGCATTCTGTCTGCATCCTAGTGATCTGGCATGCTGGGACCACTGGCTGTGCTTCATATTAAAAATGACAGTGGCTGCGATCTGCTCCATTTTTTTATAACAAATGTAGCCTTTGTGCTACTGGCAGTTCACCAACAGACTTAGCTGGGTGCACACAAACTTAAGGGCTAGTAATATGGAGTGGTCAGTGAGGCTTATGCTTTTCATCAGAAGATCTCAGAGTGTTTTAGAAAGGTGGGTATTATCCCCATTTTACATTGAGGGTTAAGTAGCTTTACCAAAGCCTTTGAATGAATGAAAAAGTCAAAAACAGTACATATGAGTCCTGATTTCCGTTCCCTGCTAAAAAGATCTATGTTGATATTATAAAACCAATCCAGGGCGACAAAAATAAATATAATTTTTTTTAAGTAACTTCAAAGAATTTTAGGTGAGTTTGGTCATAGCAGGCTGTGGTCAGGAATTAAAACTTGTTAAAATATCAGTAGCTTTTTATTATTTATAAAGTATTTAATAGTTTTAACTTAATTCGTTCTTCCACTTCCCTTCATACTATATCCAAAGTTTTAAATGAAGTTAGATTAAAAGTTTTACTTATTTTTATTTAAAAGGTCTTAGGTTTTATCAAACAGAAAGGAAGGAAACTTAAAAGAATGCATTTGAAGAAGTGGGGTTTTTACCCACGAAAGCTTATGCCCAAATAAATCTGTTAGTCTTTAAGGTGCCGTTAAAAGAATTAGTGTCTTGTTCGTTTTCTTCATGGCTTAGGTTATTAATATTACAGAACTGAGAACGTGTTCAGTAACGAATTGTTCCTTCCTTCATCCCCTGAATTTGAAGGAAGTGAAGCAGCTCTGACCTAGACACACAGGCTACAGGCATTCCTTTTTTAATTATGAAAGTTATCCTTATAAGTAGAAACTAACACCTGTGTACATTCCCAAATTGAGAAATAAACTCTATCCTGTAGGAGAGTCATCAGCTAATAAAATTTAGGAGATTAAGTTTAAAAATTTAATCTAATTCCTCAATTTTTGTACTTTTCTAAACTATGCAGCTGTGTTTTTAAAGATTTTCTCTTTCAATTTCATGGTTTTTGTCAATGATGAAGACATTACAAGTTCTTAACCTTATTTTTAATCTTATGTAAACATTTAAATATATTTCTAGTGAAACAGCCTTTAACAGTATATATATGTTTACTTAAAATTAGAAGTAATATTTGAAACATGGCCCAAAAGGCTTTTGACCTGCCAAAATCAAAATTGAGGTACTTATTTTCTTGGTATGGTTGATAGAATCGGTAATATAAAGAAGTGTAAGGAATGCAGTTCCCTGGTACATTTGGGTTTTAGTGGCATTGCTAACAGTTTCTCCTGCAGATAAAAATCAGTTCCTTTTTCACTTATCTAATTGTTTAAAAATGTGTCTGGTCTTATTAGGTCTACATAATATGTTGATGATTTCTATTTCTTTTTGTGCGCATTTTTAATATGAATTTTCTGGTTATTTTTTTTCTGGTAAGAAATTGCTTGTGTGAAAATAAAATATGTTAACTAAATCGCTGAAAACTTTCTGGGCAAATTGCTCTGAACCATTCAGCATTCAGTTTCTTTACTCAGTTTATGACCAGAAAATTTGAAACAGGACAAGTTCAAGCAGGTTAGGAACTATGCAACTCAAAGCAATACCATCAATTTAAAATCTAGTTTAAAACAAACTAAAAGTAGTTTATAGGTACTACAATTAGCCCTGAATCACCTCCCAGTTTTTATTTGTTCCCATCCCTTGTTGCTGTGAGAGAGTCCTGTGCAAACAGGAGAGACTACCTACAGAGGAAACCGTGAAACTTAATGCTTGTCTACACACATAAGTTGTACCACTTTATACTGGTATAATTAAAACAATACAAACCCCATAGTGTGGATCCAGTTATACCCGTATAAAGGAGCTTCTACTGGTACAGCTTATTCCTGTACAGGAAGGGGAAGAAGCTATATGGATATAAGGCACCTTTATACTGGTAAAACTACATTCACAATATGGGGTTAAGTATCAGAGGGGAAGCCATGTTAGTCTGAATCTGTAAAAAGCAAAAGAGGGTCCTGTGGCACCTTTAAGACTAACAGAAGTATTGGGAGCATAAGCTTTCGTGGGTAAGAACCTCATTTCTTCAGATGCAAATATGGGGTTGTACTTGTATAACTATTTTGATTTAAAAAATCGTACCCTTAAACTGAAATAATTATACCGGCACAAAAACTGGGTAGTCCAGGCCTTGCAGTACATAGTGCTGTCAAGAGCACCACTTTTTCTCCCAGTTTTTCCCTCGTAATTTTTCATTTTTAATATTCAGTTTTAATTGCAACAATAATAGCTTTAAAAAAATTTAGATAGAAGTTTGTTATATATTTTTAATTTGATATTGTCCCTTTAAGATCAGATTCTAGAGTGTTCTGTCAACATATCTGTAACTTAACTAATTGTATTTTATTTCTTATACAAAGTCACCTGAAGAACCTACTATATTGAAGGGTAGCAGCATCTTAGGCTTGGTCTACATTACTAATTTATGTTGGTATAACTATGTCGCTCAGGGGTGTGGAAATTCCGCACCCCAGAGCGATCAACACCCTTGAGCGATGTAGTTATACTGACGTAACTCCCAATGTAGACAGCTGTATGTTGACAGGAGGGCTTATCCCATCAGCATAGCTATAGCCTCTCAGGGAGGTGTAGTACTTGGCGTAGGTAGTGTCTTCACTAAGTGCTTCAATGGCGCAGCTGCACTGGTGCAGCGTTGTAAGTGTAAACAAGCCCTTATTTTTAGATTTTTCTGAAATTACATTTAACCTGAATGGCTGATTGCTTTAAGAGGTATTTATATTATTATTAATCCATCAGTACCTGATTTCAATAAATGAAACAGTATTGTTTAATTAGACATTTTAAAAAGTAAAAAGTTGTTTATAAAGCTTTGTAATTCAGTGATGTATTAGAAATGCGGTGACAAAATTAGAGGACCACGTCTTCGGTATTATTATTTTATTAGGGAATAAAATTCTTCTCTTATTGGTGGCTGTTTAAAAGAATACTGCCACATATAACCATGTTTGATCAACCTGAATTATTTAAAACTTGGTGGTTGAACTTTTTTTTTTTTTTTTTAAAGACTTGCAGATACATTTTTTAAAATCCCCTTATGTAAGGCGTGTATGCAGTGTTTTGCTGAACCAACCAGCAGAGGGAGTTCAAGTTACTTAAACTATTTCCAGAGCAGCCAGGACACTAACAATGAAAATTATATTTATGTATGCACCAGAATCCAAATTAAAGACAGTGAATACCATTTCCATTGCAGTTCTGTTCTGCTATGAAAAGTGACTGTAAAAATGACACCACAGTCATGAGCTCAATCTAGTCCTCCTGTTCAGAGTTACATATGTTGTTTTAAATGATAAAAATGTATCTTTACTGCTTTTTACTTCAGTTAACACTTTGGAACTAATACAGTTAAGTGAGAGTAAGCTGAATTCTGCTTATTCTTGTGCACCATAAAAAGAATTGTTTGCTTAGTTCCAACCTTAATTAAAGGCAATGGGACTACACATGTCAGCCTTTGATTTTAAGACCATCAGGTTTGGACAGGTGTCACTGAGGGTCTGATTTGGCCTACTGAACACTTATTTGTGAGGCTGCATGAGAAGAAAAGTTCAAAGTTCGGATTCAAAGTTGTTCACAGGGCTAGCAGTCTAAAATAAAACATTGTTTTAGAGATAAACTGAGCAAATTTGCTCTGGAAGTCAGTGAGAAAATGTGTGACCCCAGAAAGCCTTTTGAAGTCTGCCCTCAGAGCAGAATCACACTTCAAACACAGGGGGAAATAGGGCAAACCAAGTCGCATGAGATCTCTGTTAGAAATCTATGGTATCTGTGTGAGAATTGTACATTTCTGTAAAGCACTTAGGCCCAGATCCTGAGCTGCAGCACACAGCTCAAGTATACTGTTCTGGAGATGAACTTATGCAATTTGCAGTATTTCAGTCTCTGTTTCTATACATTTAGTTATTTGGCATGTGTATAGTATCTGGTTTGGAATTCTGTTTTTTGGGGGGGAAGGGGGTCTAAGGTAAGTACTAAACTCTGGAAATCACCCTCTAATCATGCATATTCATAAAGGACTGCAAGTTTTGGAAACCTCTGAATTGTTACATTTAGCTTCAGATAGTCATCTTTCAAGTTACTTTTCTCCCCAGTGTAACTTTTAAAAGATGTACGTCTGTCTTTACCAGGTTTCCTCTGTTAGTTAAAAACCTTTCCCAACAGACAATATTTTAACTTCTTTGCTGAATCTGGATTCCTGATGTACTTCAACACTGGAGTTTTCTGAGCTATTATATTCTGGAAAGTACTGTAGTAGAGAAATTTGTTGCTTTTTTAATTTAAGAAATAAGTCTAGTGTCCATTAAAGGATACCAGAATAATAGTATTGGAAATGGGAATGTTCTATTTATGTATAGAGCAGAGGCAGTGCAGGCATACCATAGTTCATTCCTGCTGTGCTCTAAATCTGTTGTCACTGCTTTATCACAAACAATCTTGGAAATAGCCCATTGAGCTATCAATTATCCTATGTGTTATTGCTTAATAATGCCAATGAAGACTGCCAAGCCAAAGACCAAAGGCTTTATGCTTTCAAATTGCTTCTGATACTGAGAAATCCAGTTGTACAATTCAACAGTTCTGTCATTTTACTCCTGTAAATTAGTCACCTAACATTCTACTTCCCCAGTTACCTATGGAAAAGGTGGGCAAGTAAATCTTGTGCTTGAAAATAAAAACAGAAGTGTATGTCTAAATGGAGTGTGAAATATACAAAATAAGTACAATGAAGATAACTAATTGCATATTTTATCTGCAACTTGTTCTAATATAATTTATCTTTCCTCTTGAGAAGATACAACTAAGGTTTTCCCAAGAACTGATAGTGGGATCTACTGCAGCAGCCAAAAAACTGAATTCATTCACTGGATAACAGTGATTCCCAACATGTATTTTTTATGTTATCATTTAGATTGACTCTTCACATAGGTGAAAACAACTGCTACCTTTATTATTAAAATGATTTACTGTTTTGGTGTTACCAATGTTGCATTGAACAGACATAACTACAAATATTGCTAATATTTGCACCTCTGTTTGACCTCTATTTTATGACAATTCAGGTGGATGATAGTTAGTGGTTCTACTTTAAGGATATCTAGTCTCTTAATATAAAAATATCCAGTCTGTTAAAAATCAAAGCAGTAAGCCATTCTTGTCAAATATAACTTGTATTTATAAGAGTGGTCTGCAAGTCTTCTTTCCAAAACAACATTCGTAACATGGTTTGTTGAAGTAATTTCCTTGCTGTCAAACATCTGTCTCAGAGCCTAACTGAAAATGTTCAGGATCAGTAACCTAATTTATTCATCGTCACCTTATTAACAGGGTAAACTCATCTTTCTTTATCCATCTCTTTCTAGAATTGCTCCCTCAGGTACCCACATTAGATTAGACTCTTACATTTAGAACTTGTCACTGATCTTCAATCACTCAGATGTGATTGCTCAAACAAGAGTTCTTCCCTAAGTTTCCTTTTCGCCATCCTGGTACAAGGGACCACTGCCATTGGTTCACTATTAAATACATAGTCATTTGACCCCAGGTCAGCCTTGTTTCCTTATACTTGTTACCAGGATACACATAACTAAATCTGATGGGAGCTTTCTTACTTCGTTTTTAAGAGAGTTTCCATCTGTTGTGGCAGATCTCTGAAAGTCTTTAAATATACAAACATTAATTTTAAAAGAATGAAAGGGGGATAGGTTTTCACATAAACCAGACAAGAATACTATTCATATACCTTTTCTAAAGTAGCTAGTTAGAGTACCATTATAACAATAATGTAGTTAAGAAGCTATTTTTATTTGAAGCCCCTGTTTTCAGGCCCAAATAACTTTTTTGGAAAAAATTAGTCTGAGCTTGACGTTTTTATGCTTTTTCTCATCTCAAAAGTGAGACACTTCCCTTTTGTTTAGAAAAGCAGGTAAAATTCTATGTGCTTTGAGGTGGTAGTGCATTTGGGGGAGGGGATGGGCACAAAACATTTCCACGCGTAGAAAAAGGTTTGACTTCTATTTAAATATTTGCATAACTCAAATGGCTTTATTTTTAAGACATCAAATCTTTATGTATATAGTCATATGGAATGTTTGCAAGTCTGAAAAATTAGAGAAATAAAGATAATGACTGAAAAAGTACTGTGTATGCGCAATATGTCACTTATTGATTTAGGTGTGCACAAGTGTATAATCTTAAATGCTTTCTTGTTAGAACAATAAACTTGTGGGCACTATAAAACCCAGGAAATTAGAATTTAGACAGTGGGGCCATGAGAGGCTTTCAAAGCTGTGTAGCCATTCTGATGCAAATTTAAAGGTGAGATTTGACTTTTACTCCTCACACACACATCTTTTTAAGATGCTGACAGCAGATCAGTATATATGCTCTTCCTTCCAGAGATTGGAAAATTACATGTGCTATGAGACTGTATTTTAATTAATTGTACATGGACTATCTCCTATTCGATAGTCAGCTGCTCCTTTCACACTTGTTCCTGAATTTCCTTAACACTTTTGATTCTTCCTCTTATCTCCTGAGTATTACTTCGGGACTTCTCCAGTATTCCTTTGACGCCCTGTGGTTCCATTCCTTGATTCTTTTATCATCTGCCTCCATAGCTTCTTTCTGCATGTTCTCAATCAATCACATAGATTCAGCTGTCACTTCTATGCTGATGATTTCTAGATATACTTCTGTGCCCCTAACCTTTCATTATTTCTCCAGTCAAGCATTGCTGCATTTTTCTAATAACTCCTCTTGGATTGTCAGCTGTTTCCAGCTCAGTTTCTCCAAAAATTAGCTTTTTCACTCAAGCCTTTGTTTCCATTATTGTTGACAAAACCACCATTTTCCTGTCACCCTGTCTCTAGTCTTGATGTCATCTTTGACTTCTAACACTTTCTGCCCTACATCTAGGCTCACAGATTTCTGCTGAGGCAATTTTCCCTCCACCCTATTATTAAAATATTTATTCTCCACTATTGTAACTACCATTTCTCTGTGTAACTCTCCCCATTTATCCAAAACTCTACTATTAAAAGCTTCCTCTTTGATAGCTCTAACCACATCTTCTTTTCCTCCTTCTCCATCCCCTGTTGCTTCACTGGATTCTTCTTGTATTCCAGAACAAGTTTAGATTTTTTTCCTTCATAGCTTTGCACCATCCTATGCTTTATTTCATCCTAACCCTCTGTTGGTCTCTACGGATCTTTTATCTTTTCCTTCTTCAGTGTGCCCCATACACTACTCGTAAAGGTAACCTGTAAAGGGAGAATTGTACCCTTTGTTTCTTCTGATAGATAAAGAGTATCTGAAAGTTTGTTGTCTTCCTTCTGCTTATTTTATACCTTTTTAGAAATTTCAGAATATTGAAACATTGGCTTTGGTGAGTTTTCTTGGGAGACCTGAGAACTAGAATGGAGAGTTTTTCACATGCTTAATTGAGAGAAGGGAGTGTAGAAAACTTGCCATGGTCCATCTAGCCCAGTGTCCTGTCTTCGAACAGTCGCCAATGCCAGATGCTTCAGAGGGAAAGAACAGAAAAGGGCAATTATCTAGTAATCCATCCTCTGCCGTCCAGTCACAGCTTCTGGCAGTCAGAGATTTTAGCGATGCATCTGGTTACATCTCTGACCATCTTGGCTAATAGCCATTGATGGACCTATTCTCCATGAACATATCTAGTTCGTTTTTTATCCCATGGTATTCATGATATCCCATGGCGACGAGTTCCACAGGTTGACCATGCGTTGTGTAAAGATTTTTTTTTACATTTGTTTTAAACCCGCTGCCTATTAATTTCATACAGTAGAACCTCCGAGTTATGGACACCTCGGAAATGGAGGTTGATCATAACTCTGAACAAAACATTATGGGTGCTCCTCAGGGCGGACTGCTCAGAGTGGGGGCTCACATCTGAGCCCGCAAACTTCAGGTTCTTCACTTCCTACCTTTAAAGGGGCTAGCCCGTGCAATGGGGTGGGGACAGGCAGCTGGTTCTAGCCCCTTGGCTGCAAGGGTGATGAGTGAGGCACACTGTGGAACTGTGGGCGCGGGGTGCAGGCTGCGGCCTTTTAAAAATGAGCTGCTCCTCCAGAGCACAGTGTGCAAGCGGGAGCTTGAGCTTGGGCTCCAGCAACAAACACTCCCAGGCAGGTTCCAGCAGGAGCTCAGTAAGTTTCTTTCCTAGGCTCAGACTGAGCATGCAAGCTTGTCCCTCTAGGAGGGCAGGGGATGGCTTCGTCCATGGCTTACAGGAAAGCAGCGCAAACCCCAGAGCTGCTCCTGTCAGCTGCGTCCTGTGTGGCGATTTGGGGGTGGGGACAGGCAGCCCAGATGTGCCTACCTTTAAGATGCAATACAGGCACAGTACAGTATTTCCTGGTTTGTTTGGTTTTGGTCTCCACTGCTGCCTGATTACTTCCGATTTCAGATGGTGTCCAGTTGACCAGTAACTCTGGTGTTTGTATCTTTGAAGTTCTACTGTAGTTTCTGTGTTATGTGAAGGGGAAAATAATACTTCCCTATTCACTTTCTGCACACCAATCATGATTTTACTGACCTTTTTCATATCCCCCCTTAGTTTTCTCTTTTCTAAGCTGATCAGTCCCAGTATTTTTAACCTCCTTGAATTTCTATCTCAAAACTTTTTCCTGTTAGGACTACCCTTGCTCTACTTCCATGTACTCTTGATCTTATTCTCCCAAATGATGATAAAATAACAAATCTAAGGAGAAAATCCTTGGCGCTAATGAGACCTACATAACATGCCTGTTTTGAATTATTGTCCTTCCTGTCCCCATCATCTGTTGTAATAACTCTTGTTATGTTACCTCTAACTTAGAAGATGAGCTCCTGAGGCCAGCTAATGTGTTCTACTTCTTGTGAAGTGTCAGTCATACATTGTAAAATAAATGATAAAATGAGGGTGAAGTTAAGTGGTTTTCATTGAGAAATGCCCCTACTCACACTCCATTGCTTCATTCATGAGAGGGTGAATTAGGAAATAGTGGACAACCTGTTTTTAAAACAGGGCACACTAAATCTGTTCCGATGTATTTATTTAAACCATTCTTCTGTGCAAAGCAGGAAAAATCCTCTGCTAGCAGTAGGTTTTTCCCTTCAAGGAGGAAGATTCATTTAAACTTTAACTCAGAAAATCATGGGCTTAAAGAATCTAAACAGTTGAGATACTGACCGAAAGCCTCAAAGAATCCAAGTAGCTGTCATGTCATAGAGCTACATCTTGTGGTGTGGAAGATACTCTGTCCCCAGGTGGCTTAAGAACTAGAAGCCTTACCTTCAATATATTACCTTTTTGGTACCGCCCTGGGGTCAGATTCAGTGCTGTTAATTGACTTGTTCACCCCTCCAAATAAACACTTCACATTTTTCAATTTTAAATCCCCAGAATTCTATGCAATGTACTTTACCAACATAGCTTTTACAGTTTTTTTAATGGGAAAATCTGGATTCAGAGACACTGAGCTTTTCCACAGTACCTGTATTAAATTGGCACACACCTTTTCTGTGCCTGTTTTGCAAAACTTTTCAATATTGTAACACATCTGCACAAGGCTAAAACATATTTTTGTAGATTAACCCCTTACTGTTTTGAAGGTGCCAGAAGTAGGTTCAGTAAAGAATGCTTTGAGTAAGAATTTAACTGCAAACTAAACAATTTTCCAAAATTCCGTTTGCCCAAAGCAAGTAATTTTTTACATTTTTTTAACTTGGAAGTAAAATATCAAACTTTTCATTTTCATCAGTCATATTGCAATAGAGCAGCTGAATAGATTTTTCTACCTTTTGTTGTTGAATTTTGCGACAATTTTGCAAGCTGGGTAAGAAGAATGGAAACAATGGCTGTTTGGCAATGATATTTTCTTTTCCTCCTACCCTTAAAAATGTGTGCCCCGTTAAACAGAGATTTAAAAGTTAAAGCTTTTAAAATGCATTTGAATCCCTTATGAGAATATATTGAACTATAAGGATAAACAGTGTATTACCTTCTGAAAGCTTGGACTGTAAGATAACTTTATTTTTATTCTAAACACATTTTTCACAAACACACTAAAAAGGTTACCACTCTGCATCTGTTCTGGTATGGAATCATGTTGCATGTCATGCACTACTTAAGCTCTTTGGAATGCTGTGGAAATAGTAAATGCAACTGGGGGATTACGTTCATGGCATGGTTTAGGTGCTGTTATCTAGCAAAACTGGATTTCAGTGAATCTGTGCGCGCGCACACACACACACACACACACATCTAATGTTGAAGGTGTAAGCCCTTATGTATATCTATATAAATAACTTCAAAAATACAAAATGTGGGTTTGGACCATTTCAGGTTAGAGCCCACTGCTTATGCTGCAACAACAGTTTTTAATGATGAAAATGCTTAAGGGATGGTTGTTAGGTTGATAGACCACAACTGACCTATTGTGCCAGTGAACTTATATAATAGTTATATATTACATATGTAACTTGTTTAATATAGTTTGGTTTTCCAAAATAATTGAAAGAAGGATTACTTGACAAATGTGGACTTGGAGGAAGCTGAAGCTGTTTTGAACCTTATAATAAACTGCTGTATATGAACTATATGTCAGTACTGGTGTCTCAGAGAAATTGCCTTGTCATTCTATTTATTAGTACTGTTTATATTACTGTAGTGTCTAGGAGCCTGAATCTGGGGTTTTCATAGTTTTTCTTTCCCATGTTCACCCCATTTTCAGTAGACAGAGGGATCTGGGGATTTTATTGTTTGTTTTTAATTTTTCCACTCTAATGCCATCTCAGCATGAATAGGTAGGGTAAAGTATAAATATATTAAGTAAATTTAAAAAGGTAATTTAATGAACTACCTCGTTGTCCCCTTTTTCACATAGGTGACCACAGAAGTGCTCATATTCAGCCCTTCTTGGTTATTACTTTGGGTGCTATAGAAATGTGTGCAGAGGTAGCAATGTGTGCAGAGGTAGCATGTACAGGGGAGTCCAGCAGTAAGTTTTTGAACATCAGTGACCAAAATTTCATTAAACTACCTTTTTAAATTTACTTAATATATTTATGTGTAAATAACATTCTCCCTTGTAGTCAGACAGCAGTTCCTGTCTGATCCATTTAGTGATGCAACAGTCCAATATTTGCTCTTGATTAATTAAAAATACAGATTAAATCTACTGTTGTCAATAAGGTGACCAGATGTCCCGATTTTATAGGGACAGTCCCGATATTTGGGGTTTTTTCTTATGTAGGTTCCTGTTACCGCTCCCCCCATCTCGTGTCCCAATTTTTCACACATTCTATCTGGTCACCCTAATTGTCCATAAACAGATCTCTGTAACTAACTGGTAAATTCAGTGCAGCCGAAAGCAGAGGTTAAAATTTTCAATAAGTGCATAGGTGAGCATGCAGTAGAATGCTTCTATGAAAATAATTGCTGTAGGTTAGGCAATTAGTCCAGTTAAAAATAAATACTGTTGCGCATCTAACAACTTTTGTGTGTCCAGTTCCACAAACAAACTCTCCAATCTTCAAACTATTTAAAAATATATTTTGGCCTTTCAGAACACTAATCAATATACTCTTTTAACGTACAAGTCCCCTCTTTTTTCAGCATCCTTATTTGCACTATATAAATAGCTTTAGCCAGCTCATTCCTGTTGTTCAGATAAACAATGGCCTTTATAAACAAAATGAAAATTCGTAGACGCAGAAATCCAATTTTTCTAATGCTGAGGTCAGTGTTGGTTACGTTAAAATGTGAAAAAAAATACAAATCACATTTTAACTCCCTACAAATGTTTTGTTGTTTACTAGTCTTTACCTCTGAAATGCTTACTGTACTCAAAGTTTAAAAAAAAAAAAAAAGCACTACCCCTGTGACTGCCTACAAAGGATATTGTCTCTTGTTTCCAAATTTATGATGACAACCAGATTTTTGTGACTTCTGTGAGCACCTACTTGGCATAATTTGAATTTTGGTGTCTCAGTCTTTTTTTCTCCTCCTTTTCCAAAATAAATTATACTAGCCAGATACTTACCAACTCTTTATTGCATCATATAAGGCACATTTATTAGAACTGTTAGGTAGAATCTAGGTGATTTTTTTGGGGGGAGGGGGGCATTTTATTATGGTAGCAATGACTATATTTAAGGTTGAAATGCAACTTTCTTTAAACCCCCTACTTAAGTTGCTTATAACTTACTCAAACCAATTAATTGGGGACTGGAAATTTTTCTGTACTTGATCTTTACCAAGAAGGGAGTGTTTTGGAAAGTTTCAGTAGAATTAATTGAGATATTTATTAGTTCTTTATGTGTAAAATATATACTTTCCCTGTATGTTCTGAGCAGAGGTTTTGAACATACTTAGAGCCTGGACCAATTTCCTTCAAGATTGCTTTGTTTTGTGGCTGTTAATGAGATATAAGGAACAAACTGAGTTTGAAGGAAATTGGTTCAGTAGTTTTGAAGTCATGATAATTGAAAGCATTTTCACACACAAAAACTATGTTTTAAGTTTCTGTGCTCGATCTGTTATCTAGGACATTAGGGTGTACGTGAACAGTAGAGTTTGGCCTTTTTTCTGCTCCATCTCTACTGGCTTTGAATATTGGAAGCACTGTGAAGCACTTTAGAGTAATTTCCTGGACTTTAAAAGTTTAAACCTTACAATTTCTTTCCGAAGTTTCCAGTGTGGTTGTGACGCCCTGGAGATCACATGAATTAAAGTAATGAATACAGTGTTGCAAGGCTGATCTCCTTCGTTCTGTTCTCAGCTCTGCCACTACAAAACTTTAGCGGACACCATCAACTTAAAAACTACAATAAAAAGTAACGACTTATTTTGGGCTTTTAGATAGTGCTGTCAAATGCACATTGTGGATAGTTTTTCTTCTTTTGTTTGTGTGGATATTCAGTACAGCAACAGGGGGAGAAAATCATTTTTTGAAATAGGAAAATAATATTAGACCAGTAAAAATTAGCAGGGAATACCCAGGGTCATGTTTTGTAACTGAAACTTAACTCATTTTGAAACTGATTGCATTTTAGACTGATCACATTTTTAAGTAGCACAATGGAGCCCCAACCTCCTTTAAGTGCTACTGCAATGTAAATGTTAAATAATAAGAATAAAGTGACAGTATATCTTTAATACTTTACTCTTAGTACTTTACACACATTTAAGTGAGCTTTGTAACACTTTTAGGAAGTAGGTAACTATTACTACACCCGTTTTACAGATTGTAAAATTATTGCTCAGAAAGATTAAGGATTTGTCTAGATAAGGGAAGTTTACACCAGTATAATTAGCAAGTTTCCTTAATTGAGACAAGCCCTCCATTGATCAAGGTCACATGGAAAATTAATATTAGAACCAGGTTTGTCATCTGTGTCTAATTGCTAGGCCCATGTATATTGCATTAAATGAACCTTGCCTTCCAGCCCGGTCCTTGAACTTCCCTATGCCCTGAACATGAAAAATGTCTAATAAAAATGCTTCGCAGTTATATAGTGTATTTTCATCTGTAG
Source organism: Trachemys scripta elegans (assembly GCF_013100865.1). Classification (NCBI taxonomy): domain Eukaryota; kingdom Metazoa; phylum Chordata; order Testudines; family Emydidae; genus Trachemys; species Trachemys scripta. Next base: position 95,891,123 of record NC_048304.1, on the reverse strand, counting down.
CTCACAAAGCTCCTTGCAGAGAGCATGTCATGTTACAGATTGTGAGAGAAAAATAACTCACTTGCCTGATTTCACACAATAGATCCAGGCTTACAGGCAATGGCCTAGCCAATCCCACTACAGTGCCATTCAGGCAAATCAGTCAGTTTTTTTTCCTAGTGTATAATATCACCTTTGGGCATGGGGAAGGGCTTATAAATCTTCCCTTGAGTATATGGGAGCCAGTAAACTTATATGCTGCTGCCCAAACAGCCACAGAGCCCCTCTATCTCCTGTCCTCAAGCCCGGGGGGCACAGTGCAACAATCCTTAAAGAGGACAAGCTTTTTCTTTCCTCTGCTGGCCCAAATTCCATCCCACAGAATTTTGTGCCTATTTACCTTTCTGTAAAACAGACTACACTTATATCTGACTTTTCCTCTGTAGAATTTAAAACACTTGACAAAGCTAGATAAATGTGAGTGGCCCTATTCTACAGATCAGTAAGCCTCAGATACAGAGATCTGTGGTTTAGTAGATTTGCTACCTTAGATAAATATATTCTGTTTCCTGCCCCAAACTTCCTGTGTAAGTTTTAACAAACATGTAACCTATCATGAGCTTCCATAGTAGAATCATTTAGAATTACTCCTTGATGGGTTCAGGGGATACAGTTAAATTTATAAATCACTGAGACCCAGGTGCATATGCAGTATACAGTTAGCATTTTGGCAACATGCTAACAGTGCATGCACAATGGTTGATTTTCAAAGGCTTATAACTCACCCAAATTAAAATATTTTTACCAAAACACTATTAGACATCCCTTCCACCTACAGGCTCTTTCCCTCCCAAATTTCATCATCCTAAATCAGCTCATCTCAGTACAAGTGTGGTTTTACAGCTATGTACAAATTTTTAACTGTAACCATTCCATTTTGAAGATTTTTTTTTTTAATGTGCAAAGGACTAATTTTTAACTTGTAACTTCAGAACCATTTCATTTAATTACTTGAAATTTATGGACAAAACCCCATTCTATACTAAACAGTGATCACAAAAACTATCACTAGAAAATATTTTTCTTGTGCTTTGTTAGAAGATGGGTGAAGATTGGTCTTATAATGGAAACCTGCAGACTTAGTTATGGAGGGCCAGCGGTCTCTCCATATAATTTGTGTAGCTGTGCTCAATAATGGAAGAATCTTTGTGCTCTGAAAAATGCTAATTCTATATTCTGACTCACCTAAATAATACTCTACTTATGTTCTTCCAGCATCGTAGGCACCTTTCCCTATTACGAAGGGTCATGGTGGATTCTTTGTCATTGGCAACTTTTACATCAAGATTGGACGTTTTTCTAAAAGATATAGTCTAGGAATTAAATTGGGGAAGTTATGTGTCCTGTGTTATACAGGAGATCAGACTAGACCAGGGGTTCTCAAAGTTCATTGCACCGGGACCCTCCTTCTGACAATAAAATTACTACATGAATGAGGGGGAAACGGGGGGTGTCGGAGCCCAAGCCCTGCCGCCCTGTTTGGGGGAGGGGGTGGAGGGAAAGGGCCTCAGGCCACGCCCTGCCACCCCAGGTGGGCGGAGAGGGGGCTGCAGCTCAAGCCCCATTGCCCCAGGTGGGGGTGGAGCTCAGTCTTCAGCCTCAGCCCTGGATCCCAGTAAGTCTAATACTGGCCCTGGTGACCCCATTAAAATTGGGTCACGACCCACTTTGGGGTCACAACCCACAGTTTGAGAACTGCTGGACTAGATGATGACAGTGGTCCCCTCTGGCTGTGGTATCTATGAATTCCCCCCATCCACTCCCAATAGTAATTTATTAACGTTATTTCAAATGTGTAATATTGAAACAAAACAAAAGAAATGTTTCAGTACTCAGGCTAGACAATAGTATTTATTTTGGATTTATTTAAATCGAAATATCTCCTTCTGGTGAAATAAGGCAGATTTTCAAAGAGTTTAGTTTCTGTTTCGGCACCTTAATAAAGTAGCCAGCTAAGCACTTAGAAAACGTGACCACTTCACTTAGATGCCCAACTAGGACTAAGTTCTGATTTTTTTTTTTTTGGAAATCTGGCCCTTGACATGTCAAGCTGTATGATCCATCAGGGAGACCAGGATGCTATTTACATCTTTCTGTTTGGAGTGATATGGGAGCAGCAGAGTCTGATCTTTATAAGACATTTAATGTAGCTTGAAATTTATCTCGAGACCAAAAAGAGCAGTATTTTTTTGTGCATTTGTTGAGGAAAGCTTACTCCGAAGAAGAAGAAACTTTGTTACAGAAGTAGCTGTTTTATATGAAACTTCAGGTATCTTGTATCAAATTAGTATAGTTTGAAAAGTATTTTATCCTTTAAGTATTCAGAAAAATATACAAATATATTTTTTTTTATAAAAGATGGCGGACTTTGACACCAGTTGGACAGCCTATACCAGGAACGAGATTCATTGCTTTCAAAGTGCCTTTAAAAGGGGTATGTATAAAATGCTGTTACAGTCAGTCTGTACTAATTGCTCTGTGAAGACTTACGGAAAATAGCATTCACATTCATGCAAACTGCAGAACAGATTCAATGTGAAAAATTACAAATTATTTTTCTATTAAAATTAGTATTTAGCACATTCAGTCCTTTTCCAATGAGCTTTCCATAAACTAAAGATGTTCGCTTTTCTAAGTGTAGACTGGTACTTGGTGTAACTGAGTATGTTTACTTATCTCTTATTCAGGGCCAGCTCCAGGTTTTTTGCCGCCCCAAGCGATGGGGGGCGGGGGGCGGGAGAGCTGCGATCGGCTGTAGCTCCATCGCGCCGCTTTCTTCTTCAGCGGCACTTCGGCGGCAGGTCCTTCCCTCCGAGAGGGACCGAGGGACCTGCCGCCGAAGAGCCTGACATGCCGCCCCTTCCCCTTGGCCGCCCCAAGCACCTGCTTGCTCAGCTGGTGCCTGAAGCCGGCCCCGCTCTTACACATCATGACTTTCTCACCAGCTAATCTGCACCATTCGTTTAAAATTACAGAATTTAGTACTTCTGGAGTGTGTTAGTTCAGGTTTGAGCCCAGGCCTTTGCATCTTCTGAAACTGCTGTAACAAGAGTCCTGCTTGTGGTGGTGATTTTTGTGATGTGGATAACTGTCCACTGGACATAAACCAGAAATTAATTTCACATACATGATGATCACCCATTAAAGGGTAGTGGTCACTGGACCACTTTTGAAATGGTGGCTATAAATGTATGTCTCCGTATCCTGTTCCTGTAAATTGCACAGAAATGGACAAAAGAAGTGTATTTTAAAGAAATGTTTTGCTCAAATGCTCTTTAATGGTATGTAGGCACCATCTTATATGGAAGTTCCATCTTAATCTGTTTCACATGGTTGGCCAGATTCTCTGTTTTGCTGAGTTTATGTTGGTCAAAGCAGAGACTGGAAGCCGTCATGGAGCTGTTTAGGCTCCCTGATACTTTGCCTGGCCCTGATGCTCATTAGAGAATTTTTTACTGCTGTCTACATTCTTCTTACACTCACTTCAATCCTGATAAGACTTTGTTTCAAATATACAGGGAAAAAATTATCTTAATGCTAAATTATAAATGTATGTAGCATCCAGTAGCATGAGTGACAGAGAAGAAAACAAACAGGCAGGGAAAAATAAGTATCCCCATCATTTGTGGGAAGAGAGGTGAGTCAGTAAGCTGTTCTATCAGAGCTCCCTAGTTTTTATGTAGAATAGACTGGTTGTTTGGGATTTTTTGCAGTGGGTAAGATTTTTATATTTTGTTTTGCTTATTGACATCAATGTTAGATTTGTCTGTGTTCAAGGAATTACTTTAAATTGTTATATTCATTCTTCATTGTGCAGGACTTTTTTCTTGATATGAAATTGGTGCTTATTGCGCTGGAACTTCTGCCACAGTCTCATCTCTTGTCATAATATCATACAATAAAATCATGAACTTATTTTAGGTCATCAGTTCCATCTCAATGTAGTTTTTGAATCCACACAATACATTGAATGCCTATGTTTCCTCTTGTTCCTGATTCATTTTATGAGGCAGATGTTTCTATTTTTATTGGAATTTGTAAAACGCAATCTTCATTTTCCTTTTTCATCACAGGCAATTAACCAGAGACTTACTCCAACCCAGAAATTTACACCCAAAGACCTGATTGCTGCAATGAAAGCCCTAAATGTGGAACTTGGATTAATTATTGATTTAACATACACCACACGGTATTATGAAGTTAAGGTAATAGTAAATAAGTAATAGCAGAATTAAATGCACAATTACTGCAACCTTTTATCTTGTGTTGCTTAATCCCAGTCTAGAAATTGTCATGTTGGAACAGACTAGTGAACCATCTAATCTGGTATCCTGTTTCCAGCAGAAATTTATGCAGAACTGTATCATGAAGGAAATATCATCTTAATCTCAGCTAGCATTCACTTATGGCTTGATTCAGGAACTTTACTAGCATTTGATCATTATATTTATATATAGTACTGTAGTTCCCAGATTCTCTGATCAAGATTACTATGCTAGGCATTGCACAAACACACAGGCAGACATGGCCCCTGTCCTGAAGACAGATGCTATATCTAAATCTTTTTAAAAATATAATATTTCTTTCACTATTATGCTGTATGAATAGATTCCACAGGTTAACTCTACACCGATTAAAAAAAAAATTCATTATATTGTAATTGGGAGTATCCATTTAATGTGCTCTGTGCAAGAGTAAATAGAAGCATGTGTTACTAAATGTAGACCCTTGAATATACACTATAATGGGATAAAATAAGTAAGGGAGAGGAGGTGAAGCTTGATACTCTTCATGAAGAGGATTTGAATGGCAGTACAAGCTTCCCTCATCAGTCCAACCAGTGTGCATCTACTGTGACCAGGAGGTATTGAAAGGGGTAGTTCCGTCTCCATTGCAAACCTAGATCTCTTTGCTTGAGATTGACTCTTCCCAACAAAAGGGCTATTTGCTATGGCAGTTTTTGTGAGTACAGCTTTTCTAATATAACTACAAAATGATCATTTTCAATCACTACTGATACAGATTTGAACCAGTGACTTACATCTGGGGTTTTTTATATATTGTTTGTAAGTTTTATGGTGGTACAACATTTTAGTGACTAATGATTGTTGCTATTTTTTTCTCCTTGTTGCTAGGATTTACCTAAAAGTGTGCAGTATAAGAAACTGTATACTGTTGGACTTGAAGTCCCCGATAATGCTACTATTCTACAATTCAAAAAATGGGTCAGAAAGTTCCTTTGGGAAAATGCAGGAAATGGTAATTAACAGCATCTTTAATGCTATAAAAGACCAAAATGTTACTTAAATCTTAAATGTATGATTTATTAATCACAATAGATGTTCACTTCTACAGGTCAGGTTTCTCAAACTTTTTCATAGTGTGATCCAGTTTTGTAACTTCATAATCTCGTGGACCATCTCCTATCCCTTTTGCCACTCCAAAATGCTCATGTCAGCTACAGCATTTATTACATGGACTGCCTTCCTAATAGTGTCATATTTTTAGCTGTATTTAATATGATGTGCCAGCTGAGAACAAGGAGAGCTAGCCCATGTGACCAGCAGACACTTCATGGATCACTGCTGGTTCACAAACCACAGCTTGGGAGCCACTGGCATAGTTCTGTGTATAATAAGTAATACTTTTCATAACGCTTTCTGTGTTTTTGTAATTGGACACAATCAGGGATTTTCTGATCATACTTTTTCTTCTTTCATTGTGATCCGTGAGGTAGCCTTACCCTGTTGAAGGCATGTAATGTGATAGCCTCCTGTCTGATCTCCACCCTCTACTTCAAAGCAGAACCACTTACTAGTGTGACCTTCAGTTCTCTGAATTAGGAGTCAAGGAGATAGCTCAAGAGCATGAAGATGTCATTTAGTTAATCGGTTATAAAGTTCAGTAGCTACAGGGGCATCATGTCAAGATATTTTGATGGCAGCTGGATACTCCTTTGCTCTCATGAAGATACTAATTCTTTAAGAGCATGATACAGTTATAGAGGTGGTTGGGAGTTTACATAGTGTTTGTGTAGAGCTGTTACACAGTTATATGTGACAGCTCTATGCTGGTGTGACAGCTGGTGTGACAGCTCTATGCACGGAAGAACTCGTTGCACACATCCTGCTGCACAGAACTCGTTGCACACAACCTACATGTGCATCTCTTTTTATCTTTCCCTTAGTATTGGAGGCTCTTGCACATCTCAGTTCAGCATCTTCTGGAACAAATCTTTACTGGCAGCTGAGAGTCATTCAGCTGTGTGCCTGATTCAGGAGACTGCTCTGTTGACCAAGTCCTGGTTTCTTACTGTGATAGCTCTGTAATGGTTTGTGTCAGAAAATTTCCATTGCCAAAGTTGCACTGCTCTACCTCAGATAAGATGTATGGTTCTGTTGTGGATAGCCAGTTTGCAGGTGGACGTAAATCTCAGAAACCAGGGCCCAAATTTGAAGTGTTGGAAAAGAAGAACAGTATTATGAAATGGTTCTTTCTTATCCCAGTAGTTAATGTTCTGGCTCCTTGGTTGCTGTTTTTGGCTTATGAGCTGAAGTGTAGGGAGTTTCCTTCCTGCATAATCTAATGATTTGGATGTGACAAAGGCATTCCTTCAGGGACCCTTTGGGTCGGAATGTTTTGTTCTGAATGTTGGTCAGAACCCCAACTTCCTAGTTTGCAACTGGATGAAGAGACACAGCTGTCTCCAAAGTCTGTAAGTGCCACTCCTGAGTTGACTGGAGATGGCAATACAAAGCAAGAAGCTAAATGCACTGCCTCCACAATGCCTCAGGCATCTGCCATCCCAGGAGTAATGGACCAAATTTAGACGCCTGTGCTTGGATCCCTCTAGTAGTGCATTTCATTACCAGTAGGCTGCCAGGCTGACTTCAGTGTTTTTGCTTGTGGAAGGGTTCATAAAAATCTGTAAGTGAAATTGTGAAAGTAAGTTTGGTTTGAATTTGTCCTCAAAGTCAGTCATGTTTTGTTCCAGTTACTTGATTTAGTTTCCTTATCACAGTGTGGTTGATGGTTATCTAGTCAGGCAACTTTTCTTATCACCAGTTTCCCCCTCCTTTTTTCTGTGCCCTGCCTGGACTAGTTTAGGTTCCAAGAGGTTGGGAAGTGGGAAGCATTGAGTTAACTGCTGCTACAAATCCAGCAGGAAGAACATAAATTCTGGACGTATATCCTGGTGTGTACAGGCTTAATAATAATAATTTTGCAAACAGCAAACATGCTCACTGAAACTGCTTTAGTGTAAACAATAAATGGCTTCTTTTTGTTTTGCACTAATTATTTTATGGTATTTTTGTTTTTTCACATTTTTTTCCTTTGTAATAGATAAACTCATTGGCGTTCATTGTACCAATGGAATTAATAGAACTGGCTACCTTATATGTAGGCAAGTATTACATGAAAATTCAGATAATTTTTTTCATTAGAATAGTATGTTTATATCAGTCATAATCTATACCTTTATAATAATTCAGCCACGTTTTTTGTCAGATACCTTATTGATGTTGAAGGTTGGGATCCAGAGACAGCAATTCAAGGTATTTCCTAGAACAAAACATGGGGCTCTGTGTCTACAGTGGTTCTGTGACAGCTACCTCATACTTAACTCCTGCACAGGTTCCCACAGATAAATCCTTCCTGCTGCTGCTTCCATGCCTAGCAGTATTTGGGCACCATCAGATCAGAACCACATCAAGAGGACAGTTCCCTCCCTCCAACCCCATTATTGGTTTTGAAGATTTCTGTGTATTGGTGCAATCATAAGTAGCAACTGCAATAGTTACAGTTGGAAAACAGTTTGCTGCAAAAATGTTTGTGCAGTCTGCTGCAATTTAAAATTGAATCACAGGAATCAATAGTGAACTTATTTCAAGTTTTACATGCCACGGTTTTATTATGCCACGGTTTACATGGCGCCCCGATTGACCACATTATATGCAGCTGTGTTCCAAGCATGTTTAACTGCACACACTAATCTTTTTACAATTTTCTTCAGCTTTTGGTGATGCTAGAGGTCATCGTATGGATGGTCTTGTATATCTAACAGATCTCAGAACTCAACCAATGAGAAGGTAGGCAAAGGCTTTTAATTACATAATTGAAGTTGTCAAGTGCAGTTCTTTGAATTTTCAATGCTTGAGTCATATTTAAAATGTCTCTTGTACTGTTAAGCACATATTGACCTCTCTTATTACACTTTATACAAAGAGTGCTTATCTTTGAAGACTTCTGTTATGAATGGTATGAAGTGTAATTTTCCCCTTAGGTTTTATATTATAAAGTCTTTATAAATGTACATCATGGAAACGGTTTTCTTTTAAAGTTGATTTTTTTAATTAAATTCTTCTGTTGTTGTGTCCTACTTCCTTAGGTGCATTCAGCAGAGTTATGAATGGTAGGGAACAGCTGGCAAAAAATTATTAGTGAGGGCCCCTTAACTCTGGAATTCACTCTCTCCTCTTAGCCAGCCAGAGTCTGGATCTATTAACCTTTCCGGATATGCTGCATAGGGGATTGCCATTCCAGATCAGACCTGTGGTCTATCTAGCCTGTTGTCTTGTTTCTATCAGTGGCCACTACCAGATATTTCAGAGGAAGATGCAACAGACCCTGTAGCAGACTGGGCCCAGAAGGGAAGATTCTTCCTAGCCCCTGTCTGTCAGTAGCAGACTTATGTCTTGAAGCATGAGGGTTTATATTCCTTATTTTTAAAAAAAATCCAATCTAATGTAACTGTAGATGTCATTCTAATCCATCTATTCTACAAAACTCTTTTGCCTTTATGATATCATTGTAGCAGTGAAGTTGTAAGCTCTGTTGTTTTTTTAATTAAAATTTTTTGGCCTTTCAGTTTCACTAAATGTCCCTTGTTCCTGTATTATGAGAATGTAAATAGGGAAACTTTTCTGTACTAATCACTATCATGTATACTTTCATATGGGAAGGGGTGAAGTAATTGAGGGACAATTTTGCAAATAACCATGGGGCTTCACCCCAACTGTCAACGAGTCATATGTCAGTGAAGTATTTTCTTTGCCTTTTTCTATCAGCCTCTTCAGAAAAAAATAAACTGAAATTCTCCCAAATGTACACATAGTCCTGCCTTGAGCACAGGGGACTAGACTTGAGGTCCTGTCCTGAGGTCCCTTCCAGTCCTACACTTCTATGATTCCCTAGCTTTCCAGCACTCCCATAATGCCAATTTATTTCCACAACTGGAAAAAAATGTACATACTTTCTTTCAACAGTATTTTTAATACAGGAAATTTTGTATTAAATGCTTTTATTTTCCCTAGTAATCTTGGAATGGATGTGTGGGATCCTGATGAAGATATTATACCCCCACCAAATGTGATGGAAGGACCTGTAGATAGGTTCCCAAATGAAGATTTTCCTGGGTAATTGGCAAAAATATGACATTTTTAAAAAATGTAATGTGAAAGATAACTATTGGAATAGTTACATTGGTATTCTGTTCTATTTTCAGTACTAATAATTCAGTATACCTATTTTAAATTAAATTAAATTAAGGTTGTGATAAAAAGATGAAGCAAGGGAATATTAGGACAGGATGTCTTCCGTTACAAGTACTTTGGATTCATTGGGGCAATTTTTATGCGGTAAAAGTTTTTATCCTTTGGTTTTGGAAGAGACATGTATTGTATCTCCCGTTCCTTGATAACATTCTAGTACAGTAGTTTGTGGTGTTAGTTTTCTGTGGGGTTATTTTGGGTTTGCTTGTCTCTTAAAAAGGTGATATGGAATTATAGTGGTTTTCACAGTCTTGACCAGTAGTTCTCAAACTTTTGTATTGGTGACCCCTTTCACACAGCAAGCCTCTGAGTGCGACCCCCCCTTATAAATTAAAAACACTTTTTTACATTTAACACTATTATAAATGCTGGAGGTGAAACAGGGTTTGGGGGGGTGGAGGCTGGCAGCTTGTGACCTCCCATGTAATAACCTCACGGTCATGACCCCTAGTTTGAGAACCTCTGGTCTTGACAATATAATATGTTTTATACTATTATGAGAAAGACAAGGTGGTTGAGGTGAAGTAATATCTTTTATTGGATCAACTTCTGTTGGTGAAAGAGACACGGTCGGGAGCGTAGCTAGGGGGGTTCAGGGGAAGCAGCTGCTTCCCCTCAGCACATTTTTCAAAAGCGACACCTGCCGGGCTGGCGCTGGGCTCCTGCAGGCAAGGGGGAGGCGGGCAGCATGGCCAGACTCCGGAGGAGCCATTGGGGGGGGCGGTGGGCGCGGCTGGAGGAGTGAAGGGGCCGGCTCCTCAGCCATCGTCCCCCATGCTCAGCGTGGCCCCAACATCAGGACTTGGCGGCCGGGCGCTCCGCAGCTGGCGGGCAGGCACCGCTTTTGAAAAAAATGCTGGGCTGCCCGGGCCGAGGGAAGCAGGAAGCTGCCAGGGAGAGGGGATCTCGCCAGCTGCTGCCCGCCCCACTGCTCCGCTCCCCCCAGCCCCCAGGAGAAGCAAGCAGCGCCTGCCCGCCACCCCTTCCCCCCGACCGAGCCCCTCCAAGGGAGGGCGCAGCGTGGCCAGAGGAGCCGGGGGGGGGAGGGAGGGAGCGGCGCGGCTGGAGGAGCCAGCCAAGGGGGGTGGGGGCGCGGAGTGGCCGGAGGAGCAAGCCAAGGTGGGGGGTGCGGAGTGGCCGGAGGAGGAGCCAAGGGGTGCTGTGGCCAGAGGAGGAGCCAAGGGGGGGCGCCTTTTTTATGTTTGCTCCCCCTGCACTTAGAACCTGGCTACGCCACTGGACACGGTTATAGAATACATATAATATGTACTATAGTTAGACAGTTTAGACTGTTAATATATTAGTACCTTTATATATTTGAGTGATAATGTCCTTCATTCTCAATCCTGAGTAGTTTAAAAAATGCTACTTTGTTTGGATGGCTAACTTGAAATATTTATAACATAAAAGCCAATAAGCAGTTTAAAAATATTAATTTTTTTCACAGGCCGGGGAAAAGATTAAGAATTTATGATGATGACCACTCTCACAATGATTTACAAGGACAGATACAGTTGAGAGATTTTGATTTCATTAACAAGGGACCTGGACAAAGACGAAGACCATTTCATGACCATCAATCTCAGGATGATTTACAAGCGCCAATGCAAATGAGAGATTGGGACTACAACAGGGGACCCGGACAAAGGCGAAGACCTTTTCCTGACCACCAGTTTTATGATGACTATCAAGAAGACATGCAGCTGAAAGATCTAGATTTCAGTAACAAAGGGCCTGGACAAAGACTGAGACCTTTTCATGGCCACCAGTTTCATGATGACTTACAGGGAGACATGCAGTCAAGAGACTTTGAGTATGTTAATAGAGGCCGTGGACAAAGGCAGAGACCCTTTCCTGATCACCCATCTCACAGTGACTTACAGGATGACATGCAGCTGGAAGATTTTGACTTTGTTAACAGAGGCCGTGGGCAGAGGCGAAGGCTTTTCCATGACCACCAGTCTCATGATGAATTTCAGGCACAGATGCAGTTAAAGGATTTAGATTTCATTAACAAGGGGCCTGGGCAAAGGCTGAGACCTTTTCACGACTACCAAACGCATGATGACTTACAACCCCAGATGCAGTTGGGAGATTTTGAATTTGTTAATAGGGGCCGTGGGCATAGGCTGAGACCTTTTCATGACCATCAGCCTCACAATGATTTACAAACAGAGATGCAATTGAAAGATTTTGATAATAGGGGTCCTGGACAAAGGCGCAGACCTTTTCATGACAATCAAGCTTATGATGACTTACAGGAACAGACACAGTTGAAAGATTTTGATTTTGTTAATAAGGGGCATGGACAAAGACTGCAACCTTTTCATGACCATGACGACTTGCCACGTGAATGGTGTTCAGACAGGTGAAGTATTGTTTTGCTGTTACAGCAGATTTAGGGAGTAGCAAGTGTTGTTCCTCAGCATATTATTATATGACATTTTTAGGATAATGAGCAATTAGTTAGATTTTTTCCCTCCTTTTACTCATGTAAGGGTTTGCAGAATCAGGCCCTAAGGTTGGGAAACTGTCATCTCCAGAGTATTTCTGTACTTTCTTAAATTAGAGAGCTGAATTAAAGCACATTTCCAGTAACTGCTCAGAATCAACTTGAGACAAAATGCTTCATCTCACTTCATTTTATAGTGAAGAGGTTTGCATCTGAAAATCAGTCCTCAGGATTGAAGGTAATATGATATTATGTTAATCCCTTTAACCAAGTTGAGGTAATCAGCAAAGCAGTGAGGAAGTGTTGGATTTCAGTTGCTTATTTCATAAGTAATGTCTGCTAGCGAACCTCTCATTTAAGAACTGTAAATCCTTGATGACTCTCTAAAACAAATACTCACCTTGTTAACAGGGCCGCGAGAGCGGGTTCGGGCCCCGGTGAAAAAAATTTTTCGGGCCCCCCAGCAAGGGCGGACCGGCTAAACAGGGCCGACGAGAGGGAGGGGGAAGCTGGGCTCTGGGCCCCCTTCCGGACCACTGGGTTCAAAAGTAACACCTTTGACATAAAATTTGCAGTAATATTCTTTATAGTGTTAAATTATAGCACTCCCAAATACTTAAATAAATTTTAAAGACTTATTTCTATCCTTCACTTTTGATTTACACAATTTAAACAATTAGGGATATTAGATCATTCTTCTGAGACTTTATAATTTTGATATTACTAAAATAATAATTATACTCTCACTTATATAACTAAGACATTCCTTCCATGCTAACTAGTTTTGGTTACTTTTTTTAAAAAAATCTAAAAGAACTTTCACTAGAATTAGTGAATTATTTTACATGTTAAGAAAGACTAGTGTGTAATTCTTTTGTTTCTTTCAGAAATCGGTCATTTTCCTCCCATGAAAATTTACCAGAACCTCACTTTTCTTCTTCTCCTTCACGTCACAGAGATTACGGATCTGATAATGATGATTTCAGTAGAAGTTACAGGTAAATATCCAGCGTTCATATATCAATCTACATACCCCTCTACACATTACCATCCCTCTGCCACTATGACCATAGAAATTTAAATTGGATGTGCAGTTGTCAAACTAGATATTTGTTCTCGCTATACTGCAATATAAGCAATTTATAATGGAAATGTATTATGAAATTCATGCACGTGTATAATTATATCTGATAATGGATGAGACATTATAATACGTGGTATTTGTTAGCAGAATTTTAGTTACCAGAGACAATAAAGTTGCACATGGGTCTGAAAATCAGGATTTTGAAGTACGTACTCTGACTATCACTGGAAAATCCTTATTCCTGGTAGCATGGTTTTCACAAATCATTCCATTGTAAAGGAACAAAAGCATATATATATATATATATATATATATTAGTCTTATGCCAGATGTCTGGTTTGTTTTTTTTATTACAGGCATCAAATTAATTGGCAAAAAACAAAATCCTGAGTTTAATGTGCAGCAAATTATATTTGTTTCATAACATTGATGCTCATTAATGCAATCATATTTTTAACTAGAAATTATTTAACAGTCCCTACATGGTGAACTCATTCTTAAAGCAAAATAAAAACTTGGGATATATTCTTCTTTGAAGTTCTTCCATCCTGCTGTCATGTAGCGCACAGCTCAAATCATCGGCACTGAGGGTCCAATCCAAACACCACAAAAATCAGTAGGAGTCTTTCCATTGACTTTCTGGGAATTGGATCAGACCATGAAAGTTATTTAGAATCTGATAGAAGACCCTTTTTAATTTGTGTACGTGATTTGAATGTGTAATATTGACACCAAAGTCCCAAACCTGCAAACTAGCTAGTTAGAATCAGAGAACACCTGCATTCCAAGGACCACAGTTAGGACATGACTGACCTAAATAATCCAAATCTTGTGAATCTGGTTTCATATTCCCTCATATTTTGCTGAGTTCTAATCCTCTAACTAATGTTAACACCAGTTGATGGAATTACTCACTTGCATAAGTATTTTACAGGATTAGAACCAGAATTCTCAAAATCTGCAGGTGATATTGATCCTGAAAATGAGCAAATCATGAGGGACAGTGAAACCAGATACAAAAATACTTGGATTGGTTAGATCAGTGGTTCCTAAATGTGGTTGTTAGAGTGCTGGTCATCCTCTTTGTTTCTAGCTGCTACATTGCATTAAATGCTGCAAAAGTTACACTGAATTCATTTTGGCTATTGCTTTTGTATGTGAATACTTGGGATGATGTAATCATAAATAGGACGGAGAGGGCTGTGTTCTATGTGAATATGAGGGAGGTGTTTCACAAGGCAGTTTCTCTGTTTAAAAATGTAGTCCATGCTATGACACAGTTTGAGAACCTCTGATGTAGGTAATTGGATCAGCAGGTGACAAATGCAGTACAAAGAAGGTAAATATGAAATACTATAACTTACGCTGAGAGTAAAGAGCCAAGATATGGTATATATGCTAAATTCATTGATTTTAAAGCCAAAAGGGAGCATTGTGATCATCTAGTCTGATGCCTTACAGGCAATAGAACTCCCCCAAAATAATTCCTAGACCATATCTTTTAGAAAAACATCCAATCTTGATTTAAAAGTTGTCAGTGATAGAAAATCCATCACACCCGTTGGTAAATTGTTCCAGTGGTTAATCATTCTCACCATTACAAATTTTTTGTGACCAGAGAGATGGAATACAAAACAATTGTGTGTATATATGGTAAGGGGGGGTGTGTGTGTGTGTACACCCTTTACCATATGGCATATATGGTACTTATTACATCCTAAGTCACCATATCATAGGAACAATATTATTGCAATAGAGAACATGCAGTAGAGTGCTACTATTATGTATTCCAAAGGAAAGATAACGTTGATGTTGATTTTTTTTTCACATTATTTAGGGTCTTAAAACTAGAAACATGATCCAAAAGTGAAGAAATTATTAATAAATAGGGAACTCCTGGTAGAACTACCTTACAGAAAGGGTAGTCAACTTAATTCAAAAGAAGGCAAATATTACAAATACAAATAAGTTAGCAATATCTAGGTAAATTTGTCTCTAAGGACAAAGAAGGGTATTGAGGAGAGTAATGAAGTTGCAATGTAGTATTAAGATGAAGCATAAAAAGGAAAGAATTTGGAGCTGGATGACCTTTTCCATTTCCAGTATACTAAAGGGTAAATTACTTACCTATAATTTCTTTTTGAAGGTACACCATTTTAGAGTTTAATGCGAGCCAATTATCATTAATGAAATATTGTATATCTAAGAATTGTATAGTTAATATTTGGTTTTATTATAGTAATCGGCCTAGCTGTCCTGAAGATAATAGGAGAACACGTCCTTCAGATGAATTTAACAGAGGGGGAAAAAACAGATTTGCACCATATTCTTCACGCACAATGCATCTGTCCTCATCCATACACCAGGAAGATGATTCAACTGATTATGAAAGGAAACCTTTTCAAGGTGAATTTACAAGAGATATGGAGCAAGGCAAAAGATTACCCATTGTAACAGTTGATTACAATTATGGTTTGCCACTAGATTACAGACCTGAAGAGGAAGAGAGAACACATTATGATTTACCTCCAAGAGAACGCTACAACTGGAACTGAATAAAAAGAAAGCATTTGCTCTGATTAAACCTGTATTTACCCATTTTACTTTGTATGTGGACCAATTTTTTTTACGAATTAGAAAATTCAAGTTTCAATGTTAAGAGAACTTGTCTCTACTGTAAGACTAGTTTCTACTGATGTGTGGTTCTTTAAATTTATGAAATAGTGTGTGTTAAGTATATTTGGAGACAAATCCTCCACCCAGGTGAAATTAAAATAGTCCTTGTTTCTAGTGAAATTGGAACCCTATATCCTAAAGCAAACAGCTGACTGATAGTGGTTGTGTTTTTGTTTAACTTTCTTTAAATGCAAATAATTTCAGGATGCAAAACTTGTAATAAAAGCTAAAAAACTACACCATAAACTAGACTAGCATTTGAAATTATAGAAAACCTACTATGAAAATTAATAAAGCAGAAAGTAATGTCAACTTGATTGAATTGTTTGGTGGTACCTTGGATTTCTTATTGCTAACTGCTAACAAAAAACAGAGTCTCAATGTCATAATGAAAACTTTTGCAAATTATTTTAATTATAATTTTAGAAACCTATTTTTTTTAGTAGTGGCATGTATCGCCTATTAATTTTAGTAGGCATTTCTCATGCATAGGCATACATAAATCATTCCCAGATCATTGTATCTGAAGGGTTCATTTGGCCACAGCGAAAGCAGTTTGGGCTTTTTCCTCCCCTCTTTCTTCCACTGTTGAATTCAGTCTACTCTGCTGGACTGCTGCAGCTCTGCATTCTAGCTCCAGTGTTCTGTACGTCCATCCAAGAGAGCAGGCCTAGGATCTCTCTTCTGCACACCACAAAGCTTTCCGTGCGAGAATTTTCGCTCACGAACTGCTGAGAACTTCAAATTAATTGGATTTTCAGTAATAAGAACTTGTTGAACTTGCTCTTAGGCAGCCTGAGGATCCTGTACTAATCTGCATTCCTTCCTGCTCCCACAGGTGATGCATTTGTCAGTCCAGTGCCAGGTGCATATTATCATTATCTTCCAGTAGCTTCTGCCAGCAATGTAGCAGAGTGATCTCACGCATATCACCAGCATCCCTGTTCTAGCTGACCAGGTCCCTTGGGGTGGAGGTGGGTGTGTGCACACTTTTACATGTCAGTCCAATCTCCAATTCTACTACACATTCCACTGGCTTTCCTCAGCAACACAGGAGAGCAGTAGCTAGAATCTGCAGGTAAATGTAATCCTAAATTCATCCATGTGTGTTTGCCAGAGCCGCCTACTCTGGATCACCATATTATTTGGTCTGCTGGCAGCTCTCCAGAGAGTAATGCAGCAGAGAGTGACTGATTAACTCCTGTCACCAGCCTTCCAGTTCTAGAAAATATTCAGTGCTTATAATCCTGCCATTAAAAGCCAGTATTAAGGGAGAAAAGTGCTTTAAAGGTGGAATAGCTGTAAACCCTCGGCTACAGCACTTATATACACACCATGCAGTTTAGTGCAAAGGAAGGTTCTCAAACGGAGGTGCTCTTGCCCAGCACTTCCAGGTCAACATTTTTTAAAAATAAGAGCTTCCTAAATCCATAGTGAGGTACCTAAACAAGTGTTCAGATTTTCAAAAGTGCAAAGCATCTAGCAGCTCCCACTGACCTGGAACTTTATTATGAAAATTCCAAGAATCTAAGGCAAGGACGGGCAAACTTTTTGGGCCCCATTGGGTTTCTGAAATTGTATGGAGGGCCGGTTAGGAGAGGCTGTGCCTCCCCAAACAGTCAGGCGTGGCCTGGCCCCCACCCCCTATCCGACCCCTCCTTCTTGCCCCCCGACTGCCTCCTGCCACCCCATCCAACCCCTCCTCTCATTCCTTACTGCCCCTCCAGGACCCCTTCCTCCCTGTCTCCTGATTGCCCCCAGAACCCATGCCCGCTGCCCCATCCAACCCCCCTCTCCTTCCTGACTGCCCCCAGGGAACCCTACCTCCATTCAACCCCCCTGTTCCCCGCCCTCTGATAGCCCTGACCCCTATCCACACGCCCACCCCCTGACCACCACCCTGAACTCCCCTGCCCTTTATCCAACCCCACCCCTCCCTTCCCCCTTATCCTGCCTTGAGCATCGGTGGTTGGCGGCGCCACCCAGAGCACCAGGACTGGCAGCCGCGCCACTCGCCTGGAGCCTGCCACACCACCACACAGCACAAAGCACCAGGTCAGGCCCCTGCTCTGCAGCTGCTCTGCCCCAGGAGCTTGCAGCCTCACCGCCCAGAGCATTGCGCTGGCAGCGGGGTGAGCTGAGGCTGTGGGGGAGGGGGAACAGCAGGGGAGGGGACGGGGGCTAGCCTCCCGAGGCAGGAGCTCATGGGCTGGATGTGGCCTGGGGGCTATAGTTGGCCCACCTCTGATCTAAGGCTAACTTTTGTATAAATTCAAAACCATTACAGATTTCTGCAAAATCTGCTCAAACATCCTGGAACTACTGTAGAAAAATGGTTTAGCACTTGAGATTATTCTGCTGCAGATGAACATTCTCTGGTTTTATGCTCCTATGTTTCTGACGTAGCAGTGTAGCATAGCTTGACGATGACTTTTTTCACTAGAGCTGGGTGGGAAATGGTTTTCCCATCCCTCAAATATTTTTGAGAGTTGAAAATTTGTCCCATTCTGAATCGGGACAAAAAGTCAAAATCTCAAATGGAAAACCTAACAAAATTTCACTTTGGGTCAATCAAAACATTTAGTTTTGATTAATTTTGAAACATGTTTCAATTTCAATATTTTTAAACTTTTTTCAGTCTAATTAGCTTATATTTCTAAACAAAAAGTACATTTCAATTCTGCAGTTTAAAATGGTCATTGAGAAAATGTCAATGTTTTTGTTCGACATCTTTTTTCAATGCTTTTTCAAATCCGGAGATTTGTCAAAACTGTTTCAGTTTTGACAAATAGTCAGTTTTTGACCCCCAAAAAAAGTTTAATTGAAAAAATTCCCTACCAGCTCTACTTTTAACACTTCTACACTGACAACTAACTGGATTATCTGTCAAATCTGGGAAATGTTCTGCACATGCCTGTCCCATCAAATGATGTTTTTTTTTCAGTCAGTCCAACTGATTCTAAATTGTGGTTTTGTTGGGATATTGTTCTCCAATGTTGAAAATCTGGAATAGCCCTGATCCTCCATGTGTCTGTGTTGGTAAAAGATCACTTTCAAGATGGACTGGACTTCTTCCAGGTTTCTAGCCTTGTAGAACAATATCCCAGGAAAAGCACAACACAGAATCTAAATTCTGAATGGGAGCTGCTTTTCAAAATCTGGGCCCAATTATGGGTGTTGAGCTCCTTTGAAAATGAAGCACTAGACCACTGAAAGCAGAGAGATGCAAAGAAAATGACCAAGTTCAGGAGAAAGAGGTCCTCACACTTCATGAGTAAGTGAAGGGTGAAGAGTTACATCTTCTTTTTCCTAAGATCCTCTTGTTTTTTTCCCTGCTTCTTCCCAGGACCCTTACAGACTTACCTGAGAGAGCCCAACAGCAGGGCAGCTGGCTTCGAATCATCCCTAATTCCACTTTTCTCCTGCACTCTCCACCTCAATGATCGTGATTGGTCAATAACATTCCCCTCTGTCAGGATTATCTCTCAATTTGCCAATTTTTGCTTATTGTACAAAGCTGAAATGTCTCATATTTTACAACAGTTAACTTTTGTTTTCCATTAAATCTGTGATAATGAGAATAATACAGCCTTATTCAATAACAAGTATCTCAAAGATGAAGTAATTTTGAGAAAGGATGTGCATATTAATGAAGCAAATTTTCCTTCAGTTGGGTGCTCTTTTCTATTAAATCATTTTAACAAGAGCTTAGTCTAAGCATCAGCATTCACATCCCTTTATCAGGGATGAGGGAGAGGTGCAACTCAGGCTACAGGTTTCTTACATTCAAGTTTTCTAAAGAACTTACTGATATCCTCCAGCAGAGAGAGGGAAGAGAGAGGCATTAGTCAGGACCAGCTCTAGGCACCAGCAAAGCAAGCACACGTTAGGGGTGGCACATTTCCAAGGGCGGCATTCTGGCCATCCTTTTTTTCTGGAAAAATCCACCAATGTATATAAAAAAAAAAAAAAATGAAGATCAAAAAAATCTCCAGTAGTGCGATAGGAGCATGACGTGAAAAATATCATGTCACATCGTGACATGGTCACTCATAATATGAATGTGCGTAAATGTGTAAACATTAATGGTTATTGATTAATTAAATCAGGAATCACAATTACTTGTGTGTATTGTGCTGTCCTATCGGCACCATTCACGCCAATTTCCGTGTTGTGTCGGTGCGAGTGGTTATAGGACTAAAATGCCAGGACAAAAACAAAAACGACTTTCCGGTGCTGCCTACCGGCAACAAAGAGAGAAACGACAAAAAGAATTAGAAAAACTATTTTTAAAAAGTCGACATTACCAGTATCAGTGGCTTCTGGTGAGTGCAATTTCTCAAAACTGAAATGACTAAAAAATTATTTGAGGTGCACCATGTCTCAAAATCGTTTGTCAGGACTCGCATTAATTTCAATTGAAAGTACCATTGCAAAAAATTTAGATTTCACTGAATTATTAAAAGACCACGCAAGTATAAAAACCAGAAAAATTCAGTTCATATAAATTCTTTTAATTTATGAGAAACTGGGGGCAATGGAAGACACTAACGTTTTTCAGTACAGTGTATAGTTGAACCCAAATTGTTTCTAATTGTGATTTTGTTAAAATTAAATGAGTACACTAGAAGGAAATTGTTTTATTTCACTAACTACAAACTCTCTGTTTTCATTTTATTTTTTATTTTAATAAGTCAAAACAAAACAAAACATGTGTAAAAGCCAAAAAAAAGTGGGGGGCGCCAAAAAGTTTTTCGCTTGGGGCTGCAAAAAACCTAGAGCTGGCCCTGGCATTAGTATTGCAAATATAAATGTCTTAGCTTTGTTTCTGCAATGTTTAGATACTTGCTATACGTAAAAAAGGAGTAAAGAGCAACATTGTGGGACACAGAGGAGGAAGTGCTTTGGAGTACACCATTAGATACAAAATAAGATAATAATTTGAATAGGGAAATACAGCCCCTATGCCCAGATTCAAAGGTAGAGTACTCTAGAGATCAATACTGTCCTCTAGGTACAGTTTTCCAAGAGCCAGTTGTTTTCAATTTGACAAAACATATTTTGCTTTTGCCGTTATGGTTGAAGCAAAATTACTAGATAAGGCATTTACCACACACTGGCTTTGAAATGTGCTTGGGTGTTCTCATATTTTTTTTCCCCAGAATTTAGTTTCTTTAAAAAATTTCCTATTCAGAATAGAATTATGCAAACTTAAGCCCACACAATTCATTAAAACAGTTATTGACTTGTCTTGAAATGTTTCTGCAGCTGAATCATCACTGCACATTAGCATCTGTAGTATTCTAAGTTAGCCAGATGGTAGCATATGAAATCAAATTAATTAAAATACTTATCTTCATACTGTAGATCAATGCATCTGTCAAAATAAATGTCAGGTTCTCTCCTATTTCCTCCATAACTTTTGAAAATGTTACATGGTCCTGGCCTATTTCATGCAAATTCTCAACACTACTAGAAATATCTGCATTATACTGCAACACATCTTGGGGAAAACCACTGGTTTGAAATCTGAGTATGCTGAGTATGAAATTTCCTGGAACGATGCAGTGATGCAGACATCCTGGAGGTTGCTAATGGGGTATAATATGTCACATACAAGTATGACTTCAAACTTTTCTGGCTTGACTTTGTTGTCATTCACAGTGCTGTTGCAAACACTGACAAATTGCTGGAGCTGTGAAAAAACAATATTATGAGTAATTTAAATGCAGCAAATATTTGCAAAAGGGACAAAATGGGATGAAATCTTTAGATCCCTGCAAATCCATGGAGATCTACTTTATATCCACAGACGATTTTTGTGGATCGCAGATGGATGTGGAGCCAAATTTTATATCCATTCAGGGCTCTAGAAATCTTGTCCTCATTTAAGTCAATAGGAATTTTGCTATTGATTCAGTGGGGCCAGGTTTTCTCCTTGGATATTTAACTATGGGCCAGATTCTCCAGACTGGCTGAACTGTGCTCAGCACAAGATAGGAAGGGGAGGGAAACAAAGGTTACTTTTGGCTATCTTTGCAACCTTTGATCTTCAACTGGGCTGTTCCAGTGCATATTTTTGAGCATACATACACAATTCTCTTGTATTGTGCTGACAGTCCTCCTGGCAAGTCTCCCTATACCGGGTGCAGGAGGGATGGGTCTGCACCAACTGGGGTTTCCTCTACTCAAGGGCAATCTGTTGGCTGTAAGACCCCCTTTTAACTGGAAAGATAATGTCTCTAAGTAAAAATAAAATTTAAATTTGTTTAAAGGATTTTTTTAAACTACCTAAATGTCTTACTCCAAAGGAAACCTGTTAAATTGTGCTTATTTATTTTTGATAATTGCTCAACAATCACACTGGTAGTATACAATGTAACTTCCTAATAACAAATGCTTTCCACAAATTGCTTTGTAGCCTTGTAATGTTAGGCCTGCTGGATATCCTACAAAACAGATTACAGCTATAGCCTGCATTGCTATTGTAAGAATGGATTGTTTTCACCTAACACAAGAGAAAAGAGACTTAATTCATGACTCAGTTCATTTTTTAAAATATTGAATGTTCTCTTTTTCCTCATGTGTATTCAATACGTCACCATTACTCTCATGGTGGAGTTTGATAAAAACATCTTATTGGCCCTTTCTACATGATAGAAACATGACAAAGATTTTGATTAGTTTATGATAAACTTCTTCTGCATCATTTTTAATATTCTGAAATTAAATAGAAACTTCCACCTTGATGAGTCATAAGGGTATCCCTGGCCTTCTCTCAGTGGGTCAATTGTATAGCTGATGTCCCTGGATGGGCCGTCAAGCAGGCTAGGCAGTGCTAATACCAATCTGTCTGGAGGCGTCACCCAGATGCACAGCACAAGTTTGGAACTACAGACATACCATACATAACTTATTCAGTTACTCCTCACTTAATGTCGTCCCAGTTAACATTGTTTCGTTGCTGATCAATTAGAGAACGTGCTCCTTTAAAGTTGCGTATTGCTCCCTTATAAAATTGTTTGGCAGCCACCTGCTTTGTCCACTGCTTGCAGAAAGAGCAGGCCATTGAAGCTAGCTGGTGGGGGCTTGGAACCAGGGTGGACTGGCAGCCCCCCCCCCCCCCATCAGCTCCCCTAAGTTCCCTGTGCGGCAGCCTCCCAGCAGGCTATCAACTGCCGGGCAGTTCAGCTGTCCCTCCCCCCACTGCCTTGTGCTGCTTCTGCCCTCTGCCTTGGAGTTGCTCCCTGGAGCCTCCTGCTTGCTGTGCAGAGGGGGGAGCGGGGAAGAGGGGTGCTAATGTCAGGGTGTCCCCCTCCCCCCGCTCCTGCCCCCCAACTCCTGTACCCCATCTCCACAGAGCAGGGGGTGGAGGGGGACAAGACAAGGCTCAGGATGGAGGGAGCTTGCTGGCAGCAGCTGCTGTCTCAACTTGCTGATCTACTTAAAAAGGTAATGTACTTAGAGTGGGATCAGTGTACTTAAAAGGGCAATGCCCGTGTCTCTCTCTCATGCACCCGGTGTGTGTCTCTGTCTCGCTCTGCCATGCTGTGTCTCCTCCCTCCATTCGTGCTACCTTATAGAGTGTGAGGCTACATTAACAACAATGTGTTAACCCTTGAGGGCTCAGCCAACTGCTAGTTCATCGTTTAGCAGTAAGACATTCCCTGGGAAATATCCCACCCTCTGGCTCCACCAACTCCCCCTATTTACATTAATTCTTGTGGGAAATTGGATTTGCTCAACATTGTTTTGCTTAAAGTAGCATTTTTCAGGAACATAGCTACAATATTAAGCGAGGAATTACTGTAGTAAAAAGGTGATACAAACACTTAAACGAGATTATCATACCTGGAAAATTATAACATTTTTGCAGATACCTTACATGGCATATCTGGCATAACTCATTGCCATTTTACAATATTGGTATTCATAATATCCTAAAGCATCCCCCAGATTCCATACAGCGTCACAGGCCTCACACTCCTTTACTAACATTATTTAATTAAGCCTTGCAGCATCTTTGGGAGGTAGAAAAGTAATATTTATACCCATTTTGCAAATAGAGAACGAGAAATTAAATGTATTTCCTCAAGGTCTCACAGCAAATTAGTGACAGCGTTCCTGACTCCCAGGTCCCAGCTGCAACCACTAGATCATACATCTTCCCAAGAGTACACGATATAATTTTAACTGAACTTCTATTAAAAACCACCAGATTCTCCCCCTGCCCAATTAATTGCTTTAGAAGTTATGTAACATTCATAGGAAAATACAAATGAATTACAACTTCACGAGTCGCAGACCTGTTTACTGTTCTTATTTAAGGCAACTTATTTGCAACCAAAATAATACAGTAACTATTAAACTGTGCAGTTACATAGCACTTTTCCTTTCTATTATTTTTTATGATTTGTACCCAAAAGCCCCAGTCCCAATTAGGATCCATTTTGTCCCTATTAGCATCTAGAACAAATTTACTACAAATTGCAGATTCAACATACATTTTCAAAACTAACTAGTGATTTGAGGCACCCCAAAGGGGCCTGATTTTCAGAAGTGCTGAACACCCAGCCTCTGAAAAATCAGGCCCCTTTAAGATGTCTCAAGTTGGACAAGAAGAAATTGAAGCACCAAAAATCACTAGCCACTTCTAAAAATTAAGACTTTACTTTTTATTGGTCATTTTATCACTGGGAAAGGGGATAGGGGCAGCTAGGAATGTTGTCCCAGGCCTGGGTTCATCAGGGGGACCTACCACTTCTCACCAGAGTGAACAGCAGTTTGCTTAAGATGCATGCAGTACATACAGACAGAGGCAGTGGCTAACAGACAAGCTCTTGTATGCAGCACCAGCCCCCACTGTGTGCCTCTTCTCAGAGGTTCCTGTCCAAATAGACTGCTACTTGCTCTGAGGGCTAATACATGGACATCCTGGCACAAGGCAGCCTGAGGCAAACCTACAGGCCACCTCTCCTTCCTCTGGACTGTTAGAGAAGACCCACAAGACACAAAGAGAACCTTGGGAGAAGGCCACCTTGATACAAGCTCCAAGTTTTGCGAGGGAGTTCTTCAGGTGAAGGAGGAGCGATTACGTGACCCTTGGGGTAAGTTTATTGTGTGTGGTGTGTGTGGTGTGCTTGCTGCTTGACTGAAATATACCGTCTGGTCTGTTTGTTTGGGGGACCCTGTGCTGAGCCTAGTGGCCTGGTAGGCAAGACTGAGAGCTTCTTAACCAGGCTTTGATCCCTAAGTTCTTTAGCACCCATCAACCCTTAACCAAAGGGTGGGGCTACTCAGGAAGACCAGGGCTTTAAAGAGCCCGCTTCTAAGTGAACAGAGGAGCGATCCATCATTAGAAACATAAATAGCTAGATTTGCGATGACTGGGAGAACCGCATGGTGACGTGCCTGCCTGGTGCGAAGGTTGCAGATCTCTCGAGATATCTAGAAAGACTTATGTGTAGTGCTGGGGAGGAGCTGTTGGTTGTGATAAACGTAGGTACTTTTCAGATTGGAAAAGAGACAACCAAGGGGGGCTATGATAGAGGTCTACAAAATCATGACTGTTGCGGAGAAAGTAAATAAGGAAGTGTTATTTACTCCTCATAATACAAGAACTAGGGGTCAAATGAAATTAATAGGCAGCAGGTTTAAAATAAACAAAAGGAAGTATTTCTTCACACAAAGGCACAGTCAACCTGTGGAACTCTTTGCCAGAGGATGTTGTGAAGGCCAAGACTATAATGGGGTTAAAAAAATGGCTATTAGCCAGGATGGGCTAATGTCCCTAGCCTGTTTTCCAGAAGCTGGGAATGGGTGACAGGGAATGGATCACTTGATGATTCCCTGTTCCGTTCATTCCCTCTAGGGCACCTGGCACTGGCCACTGTCAGAAGACAGGATACTGGGCAAGATGGACCTTTGGTCTGACCCAGTATGGCCGTTCTTATGTTCTTAACATTTGCTCTTCCCCTTTCTTCTGAAGTGAGAAACAGAAATGGAGGGACAAAGGGAAGGAAGTAACATGAACAGAAAGTGATAAAGGAAAAGGGAGGGGGGGAATTAAAGTAGAAAGAGAGAATGTGTGAAAGGAGACAAAGAGCGTGAAAAAGCTGTGTGTGTGTGTAAGGAGTGTTAATGTGTAAGACAGATGGGTGTAGAAGGAGAGAAGAGGTTACAGGCTGGAGGCAGAGACTCAATATAATATGTCATGGGCCTCATAAATCCGTGACTGTGGCTTTGTATTTAAATACCATGTTGATGCAAACACTGGTTATCAAAAGAATACAGGAGCAATTCTGACTTCTGACCCTCCAACATCAACAAAGTCATGTGGAGATTAAAAATAAGAATAGCCTCCGTTTAATCTTTAAATTTAGTCTACATGTAGTGCAATATCCTGAAGATATTCCCTCCAGATTCCTGACCCAAATTTCAAAAACCAAACAGGACTCCAGAGAATCCACCTCATAATTTACCTTGAACCTAATGCATGTTTGGACCAGATTTTAGGATTTATGGGCCTGATCCAAAGCCCACTGAAATTAGTGCTGTGTGAATACCACAACTGGTCAAAAGTGAGAAATGTTGTGAAGTAATTTTCTTTTTGCAAGTTTAAAACAAGAATGATTTTTTTCATTACTCAAAATTTGTTTGTGAAAATGTGTACCAACATTTTTCAAAAGTAAAAAATGTTTATTTTGAAATGTTTCATGTTTCAGTTTTTTGTTGTCTTTTCCTTCCCCCTTCCTGTTCCCACTGAAAAGAGGGAGGTGGGAATTATAAAGCAAAAAATCAACTTTCATTTTCCAGGTTAGTTTAAAAAAATACAAAAAAAAACAAAATTTCCAATTTTGAAAAAAAGATAAAATTTCAATAAAAATACCTTTTTGTTCAAAGTTTCAATCAGCTCTAGTGAATTCCTGTGCACTGCAGATTAGGCTACATCTACACTACAAATTACCTCAGTACAATTTATGTGAATAATCCATACCCCTGAGCAACCTAAGTTATATCGACCTAAGAGCTGATGTGGACAGCGCTGTCAATGGGAGAGCTTCTCCCGCTGACATAGCTACCGCCACTAGAGGAGGCAGGAGGTATTAGAGCATCTTCACCAGAAGTGATATAGCAGCACAGCTGAATTGGTGCAGCTGCGCCACTGTCGCTGCTGTAGTGTAGACATAGCCTCAGTTTATCTCACTATGAAGTCTGTGTTTTGATTTAAGAATCCCTAATACCTTGGGACACAACATGAAGTTTCAGCACTTCTGGGTTGAGGTCAATCCTGTACTCATATATGTGGTAATGCTCCCAGTGATTTCAGTGGGTGTTTCACTTGGGTATAGACAACAGGATTAGGGGTGAAAGTATGGACCTACCATAGTCAATAGAAGTTTTGCCACTGACTTCAGTGGGGTCAGGATTTCACCCCCAGGTTTTTCACTTTCTCTGCCAAATATCATGTGCCAGTCTGGACAGACTCCACTCACTAGGCATAGATTACATAGTTGGGAGTTGTCATTGTTGTTTTTTAATATTTTAAGAGATATAACTGGTATCAGGGAACAAAATAATCACAAGAAAATCTTGGTTCCTGTTATTAGTCTCAAATCAGATAAATCAAGATACATATGGCAAAACATATCACAGCTTGATCTGGTTAGAATTAACTGTGTTGTATGTGTTACAGAAGAAGACATGATGATCACACTTACAAAATATGATGTTGTGTTTCTGGCTGATAAGACAATATTCTCTCAGAGGCATCCATATAATTTTTAAAGTTATTTCTGGTTAGTATCTCTATATTCATTTGAATTATTTCAAATAAGTTGCCCAACATCAGTGTGGAAAAGCAAGAGGAAAATATAAATTATTATTAAGTATTTTAATACTAATATTAATATATTGGTATTGATAATAAATTGATCCATATCATTGGAGCTTTTTAATAACAGGTTAGAGAAACACCTGTCAGGGATGGTCTAGATATGTGCAGGAGGCTAGACTCGATGACCTCTCTAGGTCCCTTCCAGCCCTACTTTTCTACGATTTGTAAATGAAATAGGTAATGATCCCCTTTCACATACTTTTTAAGTATTAGCTTTGGAAATATATATATATATATATATATATATATATATATAAAATGATAGTTAGTGGTGAATTAACTAATCTAAGATTAATTCAGCTGTTAATGTTTATAGGGAATGTAAATTATTGGCTGAGTGAAACAAGGTCCTATACTCAATTTGATGGCAATTCTGTCTGTTTGGATGTAATATTATAACTTTTGAATGCTACATGTGATCAATTCCAACATTTCAGGGAATGTTCCAGGCAGAATCCTAACAAGCTTGGGGTTTGGGTGAAAACTGAAAAACCAGAAGGGGAAAATGGGGGACACATGGAGCCCCTTGCGTCTGGTTAGCAGACCCAGCAGCTTCAGCCTGTTCCATAATTGACTCTAGATCAAAGAAACTATTGATGGCAGCCATTAACATCTTCCAGCATAACAATATCACCTATCTCAGCTCTGCCAATGGTCCCAATACAGTTTACATAACTTATCTCTCAGACAGAAAAAAATAAATAAGACTGAAGGGAGAAAGGTAGGTGGGATGGCACACAGGGGTGGAGAATGGAGGGAGCCTGGTATGGGGGAGAGAGGAATGGTGGGGATACACAGAGCCCTGGCATGGAGCAGAGGAAAGGAATGGGGTTTTATTGACGGAGCCTCTTGTGGGGAAAGTACAGTTCCCCACAAGGGGGACTGGGTGCATGCAGTCCCTAGCAAGGAGGGGAGAATGAGGAGGGGGGGGACCAGGCTAGGGGGGAAGTAGGGAAACAGAGTCCCTGGTATGAGCCAGAGGGAGAAATGGGACACACAGAGAGCCCTTGGCATGAGGGAGGGGGGTAAAGGAGATTGCAAGGAGTTCCTGAAATAGAGATGGATGGGAAGGTGGCCCACTCGGAGCTTTTGTGGGGTGGGAGGGGCATAGGGTGATGCAAGGAATCCCCAGTGTGTGCAATGAGCTCAGCCTACAGAATCTCTTGAATTATAAAAAGAGACCTATTATTTGTAGAGAAAAATATTGGAAAAACAAATCTCCACTATAAATTCCTATGCCTCAAATTGTTTTGTACTGTTAGAAAATAGTTTAGAACATATTTATTTTGTAGAAATGAATTTGTAACCATTTTATATTACAAAAATGTGCAATTTACTTGAATTTTAATAACAAATGACTCAAAAGCCATATCACACTAACCCTGTAAGAGGTTGCCCATTAGACACTCAGTTATTCAACTCCAGGCTTAATATTTGGATATAGTGACACCTCTAACTCCCACTCAGATACTCCCCTATGTAACTGAGAAGACACATTGAAGTCTGTTCTAGAAGTAACCATAGATAAGCTACTAAATGACAGTGACCACAATATGAGTTCCATATCCTCAAGGGATGGAATGCACCAGAAACTAGCACTTTGACACTGTACTTTTTAAAAGGGCATTTCAAAAAAATTATGAAACTATTCAAAAAGTCCCTTAAGTAAAAAATGAGGCAATTAAAATTCTTAGGCTATGTGTACACTTACAACACTACAGCAGTACCAGGGTTCTCCTGTTGCTGTAGTTATTCCATCTCCCCGAGAGGGCCTAGCTAGGTCAACAGAATTCTTCCATCAACCTAGCACTACCTAAACTGGAGGTTAGGTCAGCTTTCACACCCCCTGAGCAACACAGCTGGGTCATCTTAACTTTTTGGTGTAGTCTTGGCTATAGATTCAGCATGTAGCCCAGCTGAGTGATAGAATATAAATGTACCTCTAAACAAAAAGCAAAAAGACTAGAAAAACATTTGGTTAAATAGCCATAACTAGAGGTTAAACTAAACAGATATTCTTCAGAAAATGGAAATCCATCTTTAGTGAAGTAATAGATGGGAGCATAACCTACAGCAAATAAAATATAAAATAAAAATTAGGAATGCTATGTGGTAATTGAAGAACTTACAATCTGACAGTAAACATGAATAACAAGATTTCTTTATGTATGTCAGAATAGAAAGCCTGTGAGAAAATGGGTTGGCCTGCTGGACTATCAGAGAGTAAAGGGAGCAATTAAGGAGGATCAGGACATGGCAGAAATGCTACATGATTTATTTGTATCAGCCTACACTGCAGAGACCTATCTCAGACCAAGTCTTTTCAGTTAATAAAGTATCAGCAGAAATTGTGATATCAATAGAGAAGGTGCCAGAACAACCGATAAATTGAGAGCACAAAGTCACCAGGACTGCATGGTATTCTGACATTCTTGTCCTGATGGAATCCAGGAATAAAGGCCCAGATGATCCACAATGCTATTCATGTGCCATTCCCATTGAGTTCAATTGTAGTTAGCTGCTTAAATACCTTTGAGGACCTGGGCCTAAGTGACTGAGCTGCTAGAAGAATATGCACTCTATTAATTTAAATCATATCCTATACCAAAAGGATTGAAGGTAGTATATCTCTTTAGAAAAGAGGTTGTGGGTGGTGATCTTGGAAATTAGCAAACCTTATGTGAGGCTGATAGTGGGCACCTGAGGAAAGGTTTAGTAATCTACCACAGATATTAAGACAAATAAATTATAACAGGCAAAAAAAAAGAACTATGATTGGTGGAACAGATTGTTGGGTGGAGTCATAGTAGCCTTTAAAACTGGTTCTGCTTCACACCTTACTTAATTTGCTAAAAGAAAGTTGGGGGGGGGGAAAGAGTGTGAGGCTGTGTTACACAGAAGAAAAATGCAATTTAGTTCAGCTGAATATCAAATACAGCTCTGATTTCATCTCTAGCATTTAGAAGGTAATTCCTCTTTGCAAAGGGAGTGGAATGAGCTACAGATATGGAAACTCAGTCGTGGCCTGGCTATTTTGGGAACTATTGCAGGTTAATAAATAATTGTAAGTAAATCCAATGGGTCTTGTTATTGTATTCCAGCCTCTATTTTTCAGTGTAATACCCACTTGTATGTGGGAGGTGGGATGAGTGTAGATCAGTGTCTTACTACTAGCTGGATGTATTTCTGTAAACTGTTTGATTTCCCTGGAGTCACCCTCTAAATGTCGAAGGTGGGAAGGTTTTACCTCCCCTGACCCCGCTCGGCCACTGAAGGCGGACAGTAGGTAGTGTGCTAGTGACAGGAAGGGTCCTCGTGCCAGGACACGAGTGGGAGGCGGTTGCTGAAATATGCCCCAGCGCTAGGGCCCACTAGCTCAGCAACCGCCCTTACATGGCGGGCGGGCAGGCAGAAGCGAACCCGCTCGCAACCCAGAGACCGCGGGCCACACACTCCTGCCTAGCAGGGGCGCCACGCACCCACTCTCCCTCAGCAGGGGGCCGTGACGGCGCCGTGCGCACGCGGCCCACCAGCTCAGGCGGGCGCAGTGCATGCTAGGAGCTGTAGTCCCGGTGGGCCTACCACGCTCCTGCCGCTCCGCGTGCGTTATAGGCAGTGGTTTGCAAGCAGAAGTTGTGGGGACGAAGGCTGATGCCACTGCAGGCGAAGGGGGGGGGGGAGTGCTCTCTCCCGCTCTAGCCCCACGGAGAACGCTGCAGTTGAAGTTATGGGGTAGATGTAAACTGCCTGACACATTTTGGGGATTTCCTCTCCCCACCCCCCGACAGCGGGTACGATCCGTTGAATAGGCTTCCCTCTACAGCTGTGTAAATGGTACGGCCTGACCCCCCCGCCCCCGGCAGGCGCGGCAAGTTCCAGGATAGTCTGCTCAGCCCCATCCCCCAACTCTACGCTCCCTCCCTCTCCACTCTTAGAAGCACTGTTCCCATTGGCTGCGGCTCGGCGCTTTTGCCAATGAGGAAGCGGCTATCATGGAGGAAGGGAATAAATACAAGATGGCTGCTCCTATAAAACCAGGCGTTGGGCTTCTCCCCAGCGATGGGCGAATAGAAGCTTTAACCGGTGCTTTGAGGCCGCTCCATTGCTACCACCCGTACTGCCGCCATCCCCGGGGGCTAGTGGGACTCCGCCGGCCAACAAGGCGCTCAGCCGCTCCCTATCTTTACCCCCTGGGGCCGAGGTCGGAGTGTGGAGCCTGAGAGGCCTAGGCTAGGCCCCTACATCCTCCTTCCTGGGAGAGCAACGGCGGCCCCCACCTGCCACCCCGCTGCTCTCATCCAGCCGGGCCCAGGCTCCCTCTGGCTATGGCGGTCTCCAGGTCGGTATAAGCCCGGAGGGGGTGGGGGAAGAGGGCGGCAGCCCATGGGCCAGAGCCCCCAAGGCAGCCTCTGCTGTGTGGGGCTGAAGAGGTGACTCGCTCCCGCTTCCTAATAGCCTCATTAACCTCTTGAGGCCCCACCGGGGTATTATCCCTGCCCAGCAGCATGCGCCACTTGCGGCCTCCCGTGTGTGCTTCTGGTGCTGCTGCATGGCCCTGAGCGTGGGCTCAGTCCACTGCATGCCCATCGGCTGGGGTAACTGCAGCCCCAGGGGCAGACAGAAGCCCGTAGCTCATTAAAGAGTGTGTGAACCCCGATCTCTCCTTCCTGCGATAAGGGTTTTTTCCCCATCCAACATCTTATACACCCTGTCAAAGGATGTACAGGCCACCCTTAAATGTTCATGCCGAAGGTTGGTGGAATCCTGCCACATCAAAGTAGCCCACCAGTGTACTGGCAGCGATGATGCTGGCCTCCGGAGGTGACAGGAACTACTTTGCTTTGTCTGCCTCCTAGTATGCTAATAATAAAATCATAGACTTCAGCACAGAGAAGGATTAGGGAATCCTGGCTCTCTAGCTTCTAGGCGGTATCAATTTAAACATATGTGAATCAAGGTGTGCTAGTGTTTAAGGTTACAAATATTTTATTAAAAGTTGTATATTATAAAATTGACTATAAATCTCAATCATCCTTTGAACACAGGAAAAACTTCACAATGGGGTGCTCCCCCCTGCCCCATCTAACCATTACCTAGATGTTGTGACAGTGGTGATGAGATTTGGGGATAATCTGCATAGGTGGTACCCCTCTACATTTTAAAACTTCTGTAACAAAGGTGGATCCTAATCCAAAGATGTACATTAAGTAGGTAGCAAGGTTCATATCTTTGTCAATACATCATCTGATCTATTAGAATGTGAATTTCATTCATCACTGAAAGCTGTTGTGAAACATGAATTCAAGCCTGTAATATGGACGTGTTTTTTAAATCCCCTAACAGCAGTGAGGCCAATTGATTTGACATGAGAAGCTTTGAGGTTGACAGTGTCTCATGACAATTTTTTTGATTGTTCTCTACTGTTCCCTTCAAAACAATGGTTTTGTATTGGGATTTTGCCCTAAATTGGCCATATGAATTTAAAGCACTAGGAGATTATTTTAACAACCAACCTTTCTGCAGTTAAATTCTGCTATTAGATGCTACATGTCATTTCCAACACAGCAATGTTATAATCCCTTTATTTTTGGGGCAGTCACTGTAAATTCTTCTGTTACACAAAAATTCTCTAATTACTTTATTTGCAGTGTTGCAGATCACTGGAATATTAAGAATTAGCTGAACAGTTGATACATATTTTAAAGCCTTGTCTACAATGAGGATTTGCTTCTGTTCCAAACTTCAAATGCTTCTAGTCGAATGTGTTCCCTGTGTAGACAAGGCATATTTTGTAATTTGTGTTAATTTAGAACAGATTATATATGTATATATGTAGTTTCATTTGTGAGACACACTTGTTCCAATGGAAAGCTAGGCAGTTACACCTCTATCCCGATATAATGCTGTCCTCGGGAGCCAAAAAATCGTACTGCGTTATAGGTGAAACCGTGTTATATCGAACTTGCTTTGATCCGCCGGAGTGCGCAGCACCGCCCCCCCCCCCCCCCCCGAGCGCTGCTTTACTATGTTACATCCAAATTTGGTGTATATCGGGTCATGTTATATTGGGGTAGAGGTGTATTTCCAAAACTCTGAGACTAGTTGAACAATACCATACAAAGTTTTATCCAGTGTATGCTGTAAAAAGACATTAATTGCACAGAAATTAGTGGAATATTTGTGAGAGACAGTCCCAGGAAAGTTAGTAAGGAATCACTTCAAGAGCCAAGTAGTGTAAAAGAACTGCATATTTTGAAACACTTGTAACGGTTTGGGTGTCCCTGTTGTCTCCAATGTTTCAGTCTACATGCAAAAGTGATACTGTATAAGTTTGGCCTCAGCACATTCTTACAATAGATACAGCAGAAACATCACACAACACAGATCATATACAGTAACTCTTGTTTTGACAAGTGACCTTTCCTTGAAGTTAAATATAAGAACAGGAGCATTGTAGCAGTCTGTATTAAACCTGACAATAGAAAACCATGTTTCTAAGAGTTCTCACTTCTGAACGCAGAAGTTTCAGCATGCTTTCCTTTCAAACTTGCATGAATATATAAATCGTTGGTGTTGATTAAATTAGGTTTGGTTGCTTAGTGTTATGGTCTTTACAAGCTTCATTTATCTTGGAGATCTGAACTCTCCCTGTGGATAGTTGTGGTTAAAAGTGTGGTTTTTATATATGTATTAAAGAATCAAGATTAATGTTAAATATTAACTATAAATGGAGGGGGTGGGAGAAACAAGTCTAGCTGACTAGGATAATACATGATATTAGCCTTAGGGAAGTTTCTGGCTAACTTAGTCTGAGAACCTTATTTCACAAATGAAATCCTATTCCTGTGTTTGCAGCTGATTTTGCTTTTATATTTTCCTCAAAAACAAAAGATTGTCAAGTACCTTGCCATATATGTGAAGATTAGCTTTGAATGGTGGTTGAATGGAAAAACCTTCCTAAAATCTTGGCTTGTCAGAACTAAACTCTGGACAGATGGTGAAAATCTGAGAATCTGTAAACATTTTTTTGTCAAAACCAGAATAGGGTCTTATAATGCTGCTATAGCTAAGATGCATTTGCTTTGTTAAAAAAAATAAAAAATTAAAACATGGCTAGCACTTATGGAATAAAGGAAACGGCTTTGGGGATATTAGTCCATGCTAGTGGATGAGGGGTGGGGTGTGTCACCAGACTCTCTACTGTCTTCTAAAAATTTTGCTTGTGGCAGAATCTTATTTTTAGAGTCTGCTGGTTATTTCATTGTCTTGGTTTATTTATTTATTTAAAACAAAGTAGCAGAAGCCCCATAACAAAAGGCCTTGCTAGATAGTAAAACACAGATTGTGCCATGTCTCCTGCAGTAATACACAGACAAGTAGGGGCTACCCAATGGATGTCATCCCCAAGAATAAATACAAATGGGTGTTTAGGCAGGATAGCCTTCCTCTCAGGAGACAAACACATATTGCTACAGTGCCCCCTTCTCCAATCTCCAAGAATAAGCCTTGAACAGGGATAATTTGATGGGAATTCTCTTCTCTCCCCAACTTCTCCTTCCCTATTAGCTGTACAGGGCAATGTATCTGGGTAATAGAATTGTTTCTTGGTAGAAACAACCAGTGCAATAGCAAGAAATTTGTTCTTCCTCTTCTCTCTCATTAGGCTTGTACACAAATGTGAGCATGGTAGGAACCCCTGCTTGAGAAAGGAACTATGAACTTGTGGAATTAGGTGGCTCAAGACAGGGACTAGTAATGGGTTACAGCAAACCCTTTTACCTTAAAGTCATTTGCTCAAATCTGGCCCCGTTATAGTGACACTCATCATGACGTGATGATGGTTTTGGTGCTCTTCATGATTATAGGTTGCCTAGTGAACATTTTCACGTCACAAACCGCTATCGCTGCAAAAAGGACACTATTCAGAACTGTTGCTGGATTTCAGCAATGTCTAAAGTATGTGTTGGCATCAAGATTGAAAGGGGACACTGCCAGCTAAAAAGTTAATTAAGGTATTTAACTAAAAAGTTAATTTAAGCTATTTTTACAAAAAATCCCACAAAAGAGCCACTATAATTAAAAGAGTTTAGAGGGAACCTATTTTTCATTTTCCTTTGTATATTCAAAAACACTTTATATATCATTGTTTCTTCTGCTTAGTCAGTCAATTACCCCCCAGGATAATGGGGAAATCTGCACTACACTGGGAGGGGAGAAGACACATTTTTAAAATAGGAAAATGTGATAGTAAAATCAAAGAAAGTAGCAGAATGACTTTGTTATAGGTATAATACCTGCCCCTACCTTTAACTCACTTCATGAAATTGATTAGATTTCTAGTTGTGTTCATTTGAAATACTTTCTTACCTCACTGGGGAGAATATGAAGCACTTTAATAAGCAAGCGTGGAGAAGTATAAGCTGCGCTGTCTGTGCTATACCTGGTCAGTAAATAAGACACCAGTTTCTGGGTTTTCAGTATAGCTTCCTTCAGTTGCACCCCCCCAAATTGGGACCATAATACAGGACCCATATTCTGTATAGTTACGAAGGATCCTGATAGTAAAGTCCCTGAGAATGGTTCATATGCTGGTCCTGGCAAGCCTTTATGAGGTGTGAGGCTGTGTCATATAAGAGTTCCTAAGAATAGGTAACCTTGTTGTGAGCTCATAAACATCTAAAATTTCAAACTTAATATATCATTAACAATCTATCTCTATCTGTCCCTCTCAAGGTAACCCAAAACCTCCAGTAAAGGCCTGAAAAATCCATATGCTTGTAGAAACATTGTGTTGATGGGATTATCAGTTCTGGCAGAACATAAATTTACTTAAAAAAAAAAAAAAAAATTCTAGCCTATGTGGTTGCAGAGAACCTTCCAAACGGTGAATGTATACACTGCTGACTTTCCAAGTCTGCATGTAGTTTCATTGCTGCTGCTCTTCACTTTCCCAAGCAGCAACAGTAGTAGAGTGGAATTGACAGACTAGGGTCAGGTTGATTGCCATTTAAAAGCCTGTGAGTATTCGTGAAAGTTATATTGATGTAATTCTTATTAGTTTCATCAATACCCCAAGCTTTAAAATAACAATGAAACTGACCTGAGTCTTGTCAGTTCCACTCTACTACTGCTTGGGAAAGTTAAACAGCAGTGTAGGCAGGCACTCTAGTACTAAAATCTTACTAACGGAGACTGCTAGAGTTGTGGAAGAACGCTACTGCATGGCACTAGCCTCAGGCAGTTGGTAAAAGGATAGAGCAGTGGAAGTACCCCCCTCCCCCCCAATGCAGCAGCAAGGAGATGTGAAACTTCTCAGACACCTCATAGTCAAAGACTGATATGAAAGATGAAACTCCTGAACAGGATCCAAGGCTAGAACCCTGATAGGAATTCCAGCAACTGGAGCTGGGATTCTCACCAGGGTGTTGCCCATAGATGTTGCTGGTATATCTTTTGTATCGGTATCTGGCTACTAGGTGTTAATACATTTTTGAAGCCCTGGTCTAATGACTATTGTGCCATTTTGTTGCTTTTCTGTGTCATTTTTGCAACTTAATTGGTCATATATATGCTTCAGTTCTGAAGATGTGTTCTGAGATAGAAAGTGTATGTAAATGATGAAATTTGCATTGCATTTATAGTTCTAAGAAGGATCAGTTTTTCTTTGTCAGCTACATTGTATATTGTAATAGATGGTAGCATTTTTGGGGTGTGTGAGTGTGTTTTGCATGTAAAGGAATCACTTTATTTGTTTTAGAACTGGACATTGCTTATTAACACTGAAGAGGTTTCAGATTGCCAGAGTTATGAGCCAGGCAACTACTCTTCTTATATATCCCTCAAAACACTACTACAAAGCCTTAAAACAAGTAACTTACATTTCTCTTCAGTAGAGGTTTTATGTGTTGGACAAGAAATACACTAAACTCTTTATACCTTCTGCTTTCCATTGTGAGATGTGTATCTGAAGTAATACTCCCTTCCTGTTTACTTTTGACTTCTTCTCACCCTCCAAAAGTCCCTCTCTTCATGTCTGTCTCTTTCTTTCCTTTCAAATTTAGGGCTTAATTCTGCAGCTCTTACCCATACAATAACTTCTTTTTAGAGGCCAGTAAAACTTCTTGTGAGTATGTCTTTGCAGGACTTGACCGTAAGGGCCTGTTTCATCTCTCATTAAGGCAAGGGGACAAATTATAGTCACTTAAATGGGAGCTGGCTCAGGTCCTAAAATAAGCTTCTTGAGGCAGGGACCTTGCCTACTTATTTGATTGCAAAGCATCATGCTAGCTTGGGGATACACTTTGTATATACATGTCTGCAATATACAAGTTATAGTTTATACAAATATTTTAAATAAAGTTAAGGTTGTACAGTGGAATAGTAAAAAATAAGGCTGCCTATGCTTATGCATTACAGCAGTCTTTAATTGTTATCCTTTTTTTAAAATAAAAACACATGATCCCTGTTTCATTACATAAAATTGATGACTTTGTGCCTGACATAGTTGTGTTAAACTGTTTGATAGACAGCAACAGAATATGTTTTGTTATGACACAATGTGCAAGCAGTGAAGTGAGAAGGCTTGCCTTATTCCATACATTTCTATTTCTCTGTACAAATAGTCATTTATATTCCACAATCTCCCAACATATGAAAAATGAAATTCCAAGCAGTTTCATGTACATGTCTCAGGATTACATTGAATGTGCAGACATCAATTTTGTGAAAACTTTCTTTTGCTGACACTGGTATATTGGACCGTCATTTGTTTTTTATCATCTAATATAATCTGATGTACATATGTTAAATAGAACTTCTTAAAATTCTTTAACTTGGCCATATCAAATTTTCACCAGGACATGAAAGGCACATTTTTGGCCTCAGGACTGTATTCCTGCCAAACTTAAGTTTCTATCCCCTTCCTGCTTTTTAGTCAGTTAAAAAAAAAATGCTTTCTTCCCACTCCTTCTATACTTGAAAATGGCTCAATTTATTTGGGTGAAACTTAGAGGAAGAAAAAAGCATACTAAATTTCAGCAGTGTTTTTAAGACATGAATAACAGCCGGGTAACATTAAATATAGGCACTGTAATCGGTTATTTCTAGGCAGCATGCATAGTGGATGTATTTGTCCCTCAATATTTTAAGTTTTTAAAAGGCAACTGTTAAACACTTACTCTAAAATATATTTATTACTTGCCACATGTGCTGAGCCACATATCCTGCATTTTATTTTTTGCGGGAGGCCTGTGGATTCCTTTGGTTTTTGCTTGATACCCTTGTGTGACTACATATTTCTCTAAAATTATACCATTTTAGGAGCTTCTTAAGTTGCCATCTACTCCAAAAAGCAACAAAGAAGCACAGAAGGGGACGCATACAGTTCCAAAAACAAAGAACTTTAAAGATTGTGGGCTTCTTTCCTCAGAATGTATTTATAGGGAGAGGGGGGAAAAAAAAAAAGCAGAATGTGCAGAACCTTTATTTTATTAACACTTGAACATCCTCCTTTCTTATTGATACTTTTAAATAAGTCTTAAATCAGCGGTTGCAGAACAAATGGAGATACCTGACAAGTTCAGGGAAGTGAACAAGGACTTGACTTATAAAGTTAAATGCTTTACTGTGATATAAACAATGTAAGTGCAAACACATAAAGGGATCATGACTGTTTCTCTACCATTGAAATGCAGATGTCTTTGGGGAAGAAGGTAGCAGCCACTACTGTTGCACAAACAATTGCTTAGGGATGTCAAATGAAGGAAATGATTAAATTGTGGGTGAATTAGGCAGATGGACTGTGATTACATTAAAATTAAGATATCTGTAGGGAGAGGTCAGTTCCATTATTTTTTTTTTATATTTATATATATAAAATTCACTTTAGCATGTAATATTCTATTTTTTCAAAGCAGTTCAGAAATATCTTTGCTATTATTTCTATCTGTGTGACACTTAAGTTTAGTTCCCAAGCACTCCCTTTATCTCTGTTGCCTGCACATACTCAAGGCTTCTTTTCTGAGGAAAAACACAATATCCTCCTGTTCGGTTGAGAATTTCAGCTATAATCACAAGTGGTGATCTTGTTTCTGCGTTGTATCTGTGCATTTAAACTGTGAGCTGTTTTGGGGGAGAGTCCTATTGTACATTTATGGTGCTGTTATAGATAGGTTACCTCTCTCTAGCTGAGGTTACAACCAGATTCCATTAGAAAGCTGTATTTCTAGTTCCACTACAGCGTTGGCTTGGAAAATTGGTTTGGCCTTACCATTGCCTGCTTTATTCTGAAGGCAAAAAAAAATGTCTGTAGTTTCAAAAGAACTTTTCAAATTTCGGTTTGCATTGCAAATCATTGATTACTCTGATTCTAAATTTTTAGTAGTCTCAGTTTTTGTCTGCCCATTAGCTCAGTAATGCCTCAGTGCTATCAAAGTAGAAAGCCAGATGTAATCAGACTAAGTTATTAACAAGTGTGGTGTCTAGCTTCAGGATCAGTCCTACACCCACTGATTTCAGCGGGAGTGGTGAGCTGAAATCTTCCTCCCATTGATGTCAATTGATTGGGGTGATGGGGGTGGGGGGGAGAGGTTTGCCATTGACTTAATTGGGAGGAGGATAATGGGGTTGGAGGGGGAAGAGAGAGAATGTTCCCCCTTTGTTAAAGTTTTGCAGCTTGGAAAAAAAATATTCTCCTAGACCAGGGGTCGGCAACCTTTCAGAAGTGGTGTGCCGAGTCTTCATTTATTCACTCTAATTTAAGGTTTCGCATGCCAGTAATATATTTTAATGTTTTTAGAAGGTCTCTTTCTATAAGTTTACAATATATAACTAAACTATTGTTGTATGTAAAATAAATAAAGTTTTAAAAATGTTTTAGAAGCTTCATTTAAAATTAAGTTAAAATGCAGAGCCCCCCGGACTGGTGACCAGGACCCAGGCAGCGTGAGTGCCACTGAAAATCAGCTCGCGGGCTGCCTTTGGCACGTGTGCTGCAGGTTGCCTACCCCTGTCCTAGATCTTCCCGGTGAAAGACTTGTGTTTTTGAAGCTGTGAGATTTCAGGGGTTTAGTTCTGGATATATAGGTATAGGTGTTACACAGAGGCAGTAGACTCTCCCTAGTCAGGATTGGAATTGGGCTTTAGAATTTTGGGGGATGGGCCATGATAGTGGTTTCTTGTGTGGTGATATGACACATTCTTGTTTTTTTCCTGGAAGAGGAAGTAGTGTGACCAGGCTAAACATTCTTGAGTTTTTGGAGAAAGGCTGGTAGCTGGAGGGACAGATTGAGTTAAATGACAGACTTTTTGAGTATGTGGAAGATTGGAGTTGTTTTGGATCCTCATCTTGACAAGCTAATGTAGGCGAGCTTCATATTTTATTGTAACGTATGATGAGTATTTTTAGTGATTTACTCATAGTAGTTCCTTCTGCCCCAAAAAACACCATTTATTATCTAGTCTGCATATCACCTCTGTAGTACAGACCATTGATTTTTCACCCAGTAATTCCTGAATTATACTCAATGTCTAGATGAACTAAAGTATATCTTTTTAGAAAGGCTTCTAATCTTGATTTAAAGACTCTAAGTGGTGATGGAGTGTTTATCACATCCCTTGGCAAAGAGAGCCATTGATGTGCTCCACAATTAGAAAGAATTTTTATTCGTAAATCACAAACACTTCCATTCTTTAAAAAATACTGTAGGAAAGTTTCTTTATGAAACTACTTATTCTTACAAAGTCCAATCTTTTTGCCTTAAATGTTGCCATCATGATGCCTCAGCTAATAGTGAGGTAAAGTATTATACAGAAGACCTCATGTTTTACAGTACTTGTTGTGCTGTTACTCCTTTGTTTGACAAAAGTACCTCAAAGATTCTATTGGTTTGATGCTTACACATCTGGGTACTCAGCTAGGGGAAGAATGAGAATTGATGACAAAACTGGCATCCAAAAGAAAGGCAGAACTTGACATAATGGATTTTAAATCTGCATATCAAGCAAAAATTTTAATGTCGAATATTAGGGTTATTTCTATTGGAGTCTTGTCCAAATGCACTTGTGTAATAGCACTTCTCCATATCACTGTTGGGATATAAAGTGTTACTGAAGTTCAAAGATATTTCTATCCTGAAACAGAGAATTTCCATTCTGTTCTGAGATGAGCAACTAGTTGATCATGATTATAACTTTGTGAATTCCCTTTTAATTCTCTGCAGGTTTATAAAAAGAAGTGGATAAACTGTAACTTTTATAATGAAAGATTTTTTACTCCATTTTGGATTTGATCAATGTTCTGGTTTATTCTCAATTAGAAATTCTTTCAGAATGAGTAAACTTTTATTACTAAAAACCATAATTGCAGATCTATTATCTATATCTTGTCAGTCCCCAAGCAACCAACTCCCCACAAATTGTCAGGTATGGAGGACGGTTTGATGGGATTATGTTAATGGTGTTAGTCAATCAAATTCTGCAAGTATAATCATTCAGCATTTTTTTTCATCTGTGTAGGCTTGATCGTCTCTTCATTTTACTGGACACTGGTACCACACCGGTAACAAGAAAAGCAGCTGCACAGCAACTTGGGGAGGTGGTGAAACTCCATCCCCATGAACTGAATAATCTTTTATCTAAAGTAAGCATTTGTTTCTTAATGTAACATCAAAGCCTTGGCAAATAGAGAATTGAAATGAGAATAAAACTAGATTTGTTTTTTTTGATACTACAAGGAAGCCTTATTTGGCAGTTTCCTGTTTTTAGGAGACCACCTAAAAGAATCTCCTAAATATATTGAATACTATTCTGCTTCACTCTTAATTAGAAGACCACTTCCTTTAAGCAGCTAATTTATCAGCCTTTGGGATGGTCACTTAAGACTGGTTTCACTATGTATTCTAGATATGATTAATTCCTAATTTGTTCAACATGCGCTGTAATCTGGAAAGAGAAATTTAACTCTTTTCAGTTTCCCGCTGTTGCCTCATTAGTTCAAAACTTCATTGAGCTATGTGTTGCAGGGTTAAAAGTGATTAGTAGCAGGGTGGTGACTAGATGATTTTAAAGGACTGGAAATGAAATTGAGATTTTCATTACTACTAGATTTTAATCTGGCCAAATCCATTTTAAAAATAAAACAGAACCACTAAAAGTAATATTTGACAGACAGCAGTGGCAACAGAATGATCTCATCTCTGTTCTTATTGAATAGGTATTTATACCACAATTGATGCTATCATCAGAGTGGCCAGAGTCATGAATATGATGCCACTTTTACCAAAAGAGAGTGCTCTGAGAAAATAGTCTAGATTTTAAAAAAAAGTAAGTTGAATTAGAATGATAGGACACAAAACTTTGTGTTTGAGTTTGTTGTATCAGATTATTAATGGTGTTTCTTGTTGAGCAGCATGAATGCTATTGATAATAAAGCAATGTGTATTCTCACTGGTTCTTCCATGTCCCAGCTGTCTTTTAAATGGAGCTTTTTGACCTATTGCATTTAAAATGTTCTTGTACAGCACCCAGAGCACTGGATGGCTGCTGTACTCATGAAATTAAAATTTATTTAAAGGTTTAGATAACAATTCATTTTCAAATCTTTCTTTAAAGGTGTTAATATACTTAAGAAGTACAAATTGGGATACTCGCATTGCTGCTGGCCAGGCTGTTGAAGCAATAGTGAAAAATGTACCCGAGTGGAAGCCAACTCCAAGACCAAAACAAGGTGCTTTTAAGTGAACTATATACAGTTGATAATCACTCTAATGTACGCTTACTCTAGTATAAAACTTGTCAGACAATCTTTCCCAATCTGCTTTACAAGCCCAATCCGCACTCTGCATAGGTAGAATCCATACTCAACCTCTTAATGGGGTTTGGCTTTATTAACAAAGAATACAACATAAGGTTCCACCAAATCTTCTAGACCCCCAGAAAACACCCT
This sequence comes from Trachemys scripta elegans, assembly GCF_013100865.1. Classification (NCBI taxonomy): domain Eukaryota; kingdom Metazoa; phylum Chordata; order Testudines; family Emydidae; genus Trachemys; species Trachemys scripta. The sequence goes on along the minus strand of NC_048304.1, from coordinate 95,847,482 downwards.
CCCTTCTCTTTTATAAAACAAGTGGGATAATAAAGCGCCTACCTTAGTGAAAAAGCAGAATTCCATTAATCCTTAAAGCTATACTGTCAGAGTTGGGTGTTTTGAAGCCTATTGCAAACACTTCCTCCTCTGCCTCCCCACTTTGCCCTCTTACACCACTGAACATGTCTGCCTACTAGAAGATGGAGTCATGTGATATTATTGTGTTGCTTTGCCCAGATATTTCCTGAACATCTCCAGTTATTTTTCTATAAAAGCCCTGTAAGGCTAAAACTACTAAGAACAAGGTCTGTATGTACTGTGTCTCTAATTTTGGAGTTAGTGAAGCCATTTGATCCTACTGATGTTTGGTGGCCCAGTGTATGTTGCTGTATTATCCTGGTTCTGCTAAATAAAATTATTGGACAAGTCAGTTCTCCCTTCTGTCTTTTAGGTATGTACACACAAAACGCTTGTGCTTTTGTAAAAGTGAAGAAAATAGGCTGTACTAATTTTGATTTGGGTACATCAACTTCCTAATAAAGCACATTAGGCTGTAAATGAGCAAGATTTTGTATATTTCAATTAGGGAAGCAAATAATTGGTCTACCTTTTTAGACCTTGGGTAGGTCCACATTTATGTTTGAAGTACATAAATCCTGATATGCTCACAGATTACACTGGTCTACAATTTTTGAGAAGTTGTCTACTTCAGAGCTAAAATGTGCTATTTATTATGTATTTTGATGTGCTGAATTCAAATATGACAATTAAAACAACTGGCTACTGTTTCTAAGATCTTTAAGTGTTTGCATTTTATGTCTATGTATATTGTGTAGATAGTGGAGTTTTAATCATAAATTGTAAACCTAGGTCTTTTCATGTGTTTATGGGTGCTTTACATAATAATATTTCACCTGTCCTGTTTATGTAACACTTTAAAAATCAGCGAAAGGGGGTTATAAATAAAATTTATTATGAAACAAAAGGCAAAAAACTGTTATGTACATAGTTTAGTCCTATTCAGTGTCTACTTGGCGCTTCTTGGCTTCTCTCATGTATTCATTAAATGGAGCATCTCTTGTCACTGTCCAGCAATAGTCTGCAAGCATTGATGGGCTCCATTTGCCCTGATAGCGTTTCTCCATTGTTGCAGTGTCCTGGTGAAATCGCGTGCCGTGCTCGTCGCTCACTGCTCCGCAGTTCGGTGGAAAAAAATCTAGATGAGAGTGCAAAAAATGTATCTTTAGTGACATGTTGCAAACAAGGCTTTTGTATGCCTTGAGGAGGTTTTCCACCAACAACCTGTAGTTGTCTGCCTTGTTTCCGAGAAAATTTATTGCCACTAACTGGAAGGCTTTCCATGCCATCTTTTCCTTGCCACGCAGTGCATGGTCAAATGCATCATCTCGAAGAAGTTCACGAATCTGAGGACCAACAAAGACACCTTCCTTTATCTTAGCTTCACTTAACCTTGGAAATTTTCCACGGAGGTACTTGAAAGCTGCTTGTGTTTTGTCAATGGCCTTGACAAAGTTCTTCATCAGACCCAGCTTGATGTGTAAGGGTGGTAACAAAATCTTCCTTGATTCAACAAGTGGTGGATGCTGAACACTTTTCCTCCCAGGCTCCAATGACTGTCGGAGTGGCCAATCTTTCTTGATGTAGTGGGAATCTCTTACACGACTATCCCATTCACAGAGAAAACAGCAGTACTTTGTGTATCCAGTGTGCAGACCAAGCAAGAGAGCAACAACCTTCAAATCACCACAAAGCTGCCACTGATGTTGGTCATAGTTAATGCACCTCAAAAGTTGTTTCATGTTGTCATAGGTTTCCTTCATATGGACTGCATGACCAACTGGAATTGATGGCAAAACATTGCCATTATGCAGTAAAACAGCTTTAAGACTCGTCTTCGATGAATCAATGAACAGTCTCCACTCATCTGGATCGTGAACGATGTTGAGGGCTGCCATCACACAATGGATGTTGTTGCAGGCTACAAGATCACCTTCCATGAAGAAGAATGGGACAAGATCCTTTTTGACGGTCACAGAACATGGAAACCCTAACATCACTTGCCAGGAGATTCCACTGCTGTAGTCTGGAGCCCAACAGCTCTGCCTTACTCTTGGATAGTTCCAAATCCCTGACAAGGTCATTCAGTTCACCTTGTGTTATGAAGTGTGGTTCGGAGGAGGAGGATGGGAGAAAATGTGGGTCCTGTGACATTGATGGTTCAGGACCAGAAGTTTCATCCTCTTCCTCTTCCTCATCTGACTCAAGTGAGAATGATTCTGGTGCATCAGGAACCGGCAGCCCTTCTCTGTGGGGTACCGGGCGTATAGCTGATGGAATGTTTGGATAATGCACAGTCCACTTTTTCTTCTTTGACACAGCTTTCCCAACTGGAGGCACCATGCAGAAGTAACAATTGCTGGTATGATCTGTTGGCTCTCTCCAAATCATTGGCACTGCAAGAGGCATAGATTTCCTTTTCCTGTTCAACCACTGGCGAAGATTTGTTGCACAAGTATTGCAGCATATGTGTGGGGCCCACCTCTTGTCCTGATCTCCAATTTTGCAGCCAAAATAAAGGTGATAACCACTGTGGTTAAGAGAGCCTCTACTGCGCTTTTGTGATGCAAAAGTCACTTCACCACAAACATAGCAGAAGTTATCTGCACTGTTCACACAAGTACGAGGCATCTCTGCTCACTTTGGCTGAACAGAAATGTGTCCCTTTGCAAAATCAAACACTGATAAATAATAGAGCACAACACTGTATGATTTCTAGAGCTGATATAGGGCAATTTTTTCAGCAGAGTGATGTAAGCTTCATTATGATTGCATCATCCATGACTTCTAGGAATAACATGATGCAATTAATATCATGTATGACGCAATACCAGCTTCAGATTGCATCATTCATTGTTTTTTGCTTAAAAAGCAAGTACTGTCCAAACCCAGTCATAGATTTTATTCATAGATCCAGTCAAAGATGTATTTTAGTCATTTCTGGTTTAAATTGAGATCCCTTCCCTTTATAACTCACTCATCCTCCACCGTTCCCAAGTCAAAGGTCGTATATACTGACCCAATAGCATATCTTGAAAACTAGAGCCAATCAACAATTTTAAGCATCATTTTCATTCTCAGTGACCCAGAATTAGTAAAATTTGCCTACATTTATTTCAGAAGTATTTTGGCTGTAGAGCAGTGTTATCAGTCCTGTAAGCCTGCAAATCAGTTTGTGTACAAAGTAGGCATGTAAATGCACAGCTACCTAAGATCTGAAAATCAAGCATAAGCATCTTCATCAAGGCAACATATCTAGACAGATATTTTTATTGACTCAGATGGATTGTGGTATGTAGATTCTTCCCTCCATGAGGCCTTTAAACTCGCAAATTAAAATGCATGCATTTCTTAGTTTTCTGAGAAACTCTTCCTTCTTTCCCCCTGCTTCTCAAGTGAAAGAGCATTGGTATTGACTGTTTCTGTAAGTTGTATTTTTAATTTCTATCTAGAATCTGATTCAGAAAATCCTATGGACGATTCATGTGCCAGTGATCGGCTGCGTTTTGATAGATTTGATATCTGTCGACTGTTAAAACATGGAGCATCTCTTCTTGGATCTGCTGGTGCAGAGTTTGAGGTCCAAGATGACAAATCAGGTATGTGTTCTGTTTGATTTATATCTGTATATAGATGGATTTCCCAGTTATCGTGTGTGTGTACACCATATTGTAGGTTGTGACAATCGAGGATCTTCCATGCTGCTAGGAAGTAGGTGTGGGGAACTTGCTAAATCATAACTGTCTTTCGGTTTGAATTCTCTCTGTAGGGTAGAGGAGTGAATTACTACTACACGGCTCTGCTTGGAAAAATAGTTTCTGCACTAAAGTAGTGGGATTGATTTTAGTCCTTGTCCCAGCAGAGCTATGATAAATGCAGGGAAAAAAATGAAATAAGGTTTTGCAGTTGAGTTCAAAGGGAAAATGACTGACAGGAGAAGAAAAAACTAAGGTTTCTACAGCAACAATAATTCAGCCACATTGTGCATGTACAGGCTTTCTATTTTTAGCCTAAGTCTATTGTAATATCTTTGCATTTCCTGTATGTGTTGTAAGTACTTGCTTTTCCTGCCTTTTTATAAAATCATGATTTGGACAGCTCAACCTTAATGTTGGATAGCATAGTTTGGGGGTTCTCAAATGTTTTCATAGGGTTGACCTCATTTTAACAGAACTTGTGAATGAGGTCTTGCAGACCTCTCATGTAATATTCCTATGACAACCACAGCATTTGATTACATGGAAAAACAATATCAGGAAAGCTCTGTTTTAGTTTTGTTAGTGAAGAATAGGAGCAGAAAATAACTGAGAGGAGCCAGCACCATATGACTAGCCAGCTGTCCAGCAAGTGCTCCGTGGACTTTCATGATCCAGAGACTGGTGGTGGTAGTAAACATGTTATGGTAGTATCCAAAGGCACCAATTGGGATTGAGGCCCTATTGTGCTAGTTGTTGTGCAGATAAGAGACAATCCTTGCCCCAGACAGCTTCAGTCTAAATGACACAAAACAGACAAAGTAGGAGATAGGGATTTAACGTCTGAGAAAATGAATACATTGAAGAAACAGTTCTGCTTTGCTAGGTTCATGTGACTTTTTTGGGGGGTTCTTCTTTAAATTGGAGGTAGTAGTAGGATGAGGAATGGGGAAGTTAATAAGAGTAAGGGGAAAGAGGCCAGTTACTACTCATTCCTTGCCTGACCATGGTCTGCATCTTGGGTTTGGTAGGCATCATAAAAGAAGTGAGTCTTGAGGAGGGATTTGAAGGAGGATAGGGTAGTGGCTGCACCTATTAGCGAGTTTTTCTTGAGTATTAGGGATGGCATAAGCATACATGATGCTTAAGGAAGGAAGCTGACTGGTGCACAAAAAAAGCTGGGAGTTGGTGTCATGATACATTACTAGATCAGCTAGGCAGGGAAAGGCAATGTTGTGAATACTTTCTCCATTAAAACAGACTTTTGTCTTTACCTTTGAAAACAAAGGACAGAACGAATGGAGGGACTCTAAGGGTATTTCTACACAGCAAAGAAAAACTCACCGTTAGCACTGTGCCAGCAAAGTTGGGCTTGCAGGACTGCTTAATTGCTGTGTAAACTCCTAGTCTTTCCGACCTTGCAGGGTCCTAGAGGATGGGCTCCAACCTGAGCCCGGAAGTCTACACAACAATGAAACAGCCCTGCAGCCCAAGCCACATGAGCCCAAATTGGCTGGCATGAGCCAGCTGCAAGTGTCTAGTTGCTGTGTAGACATGCCCTAAGAGGACTAATGTCATCAGAGCAATGAGCCAGGAAGGTGATATTGGCGGCAGCAGCATTTTGAATTGACTTGAGAGGAGCAAGGTTTTAGTAATCAATGACAGAATAGAAGATAATAAAGATGCAAATGTTGAGGGCTTAAACAGAGTACTAGCTATGTGGAACAAGAGGAAAAGTCAGACTTTAGAGAGATTGTATAGGAAGAAGGGATGAAATTTAGACATGGCCTGAATATTTGGGTCTATAGATGTGGCTGAGTCAAAGATTTTTATGCAGGTTATCGCACTGGATGTCTGGGAGCATGGTGTTGTCCACAGTGAAAGAAAGAAACAGTTGGGGTGTGTTAGAGCAGTGGTTCTCAAAGCTGGTCCGCTGCTTGTTCAGCGAAAACCCCTGGCAGGCGAGGCTGGTTTGTTTACCTGCCGTGTCCGCAGGTTCGGCCGATCGCGGCTCTCATTGGCCGCGGTTCGCCGCTCCAGGCCAATGGGGGCTGCAGGAAGGGCGGCCAGCACATCCCTCGGCCTGCACAGCTTCTCGCAGCCCCCATTAGCCTGGAGTGGCGAACTGCAGCCAGTGGGAACCGCGATTGGCCAAACCTGCAGATGCGGCAGGTAAACAAACCGGCCCGGCTTGCCAGGGGCTTTCCTTGAACAAGCGGTGGGCTGGCATTGAGAACTACTATGTTAGAGGACATGAAGAGCTCAGCTTTGGCCTTTGTGAATTTGAGAGAACTGGATATCCACAAATAGGTGTTAGGAAGATAGGCAAAGATACTGGATTAGATGGAAGGAGGGTGGAGTGCGCATTGGTAGAAAGGCAATGAACCTGTGCACTTATGTGGGTGAGATCTATAGGAAAAATGAATTTTTATAGTTTGTGATGTTAGTTAAGTGGTATTAATTAGGCTTTGAAGTTCATACCTTATTGATCAGCATTGGGCAACAGTGACCCTTCTACATTAACTACAGTTTCACATAAGTATTAGAAAATAGGGTGCAGGAGATTTTTAAAGGATTCATTTATTTATTTATTAACATTCTTACTTGTAATATTTGGTACCAGCAAAAGGAATTGTGGTAAAACTTTCCAAACTTTTGGGTGTCTAAAGTTAGATGACATAGTAGATAGATTGTAGATGCCTAAGTTTAGTCACCAAAGTTTGGAAACTTCTGGTAAATTGCTTCCTGTCTCTACTTAACAGGTAGATTCTCAGAATTTATCAGTTACATAGCATCTATATTTTTGGTTTTAAGTGTGTATGTTGTAAAACTTTTACTGCTTTAGCTAATACATTTAAATTGCAAAAAAAGTTATTCTGCATACTAATGTTCCTTAGAACCAGAAATCACACAATTTATTTTCTCAGAGTCAAGTTTCCTTTATGGGTGCTGCATGATGGGTGTCACGTAATGTTGTTGGTCCTTGTTACATTAACATTAAATACATTAAGCGTAGTACTCAACAGAGTAATTGCTTCTATCTTAAGCTTAAATCTTTATACAAAAGGCACTTTTGTTTACTTCCAGAAATCAATTAGAATGTGAAATCAATATTTTTGCTGCTTTTGCAATTTGCTATCTGGAGTAGCAAATGACCTTTTAGTCTCCTTGAGTTCCTGTTAGTAAACAAAATATGAAATAAAGTCTTCTAATTTGGTAAGTAAGGATGTATAACTGTTTCAAAACTGTAGAGACACAGGTGTGTGCACCTGCATGCCCAATAAATATGCAGTTACCACAGTTGGATGAACAAATGAAGTGTATATATTTGTGTACACAAACTTATTTACATGCACAGTAGTAGTAAATGTGTGCACTAACTTTCTGCAAAATTGTTCCGAGTTTAGAAATTCGGACTCTAAATATCTAAGCAGGCAGTATCGGATTAGATTGTGTCAGAGGAAATATTACTTCTGAAAAGTGAACTGCTAGCTCTATATAAAAATAAGAAAAGGAAATCTGACCACCCTAACTTGTCATGGCCGGTTTTTATAGAATTCTTCATAAAATCAAAATTTAAAATCTCCTGCTTTCTCCTAGTTGCAGGGTGATGACAGTTTCTTTCCTTTCCTATGTAAATACCATTCTTCAGCTATTCAGGGCATGTTATGCCAGAACATATAGCTACTTTCATCTTGGTAAGATTATGTCCAAAGTCATTTTTTGCAGCATGTGCTATATTAAATTGAAATGACAAACCAATTTTCTGATAAGTGCATTCTTTCTTTTCAAGCTATATGAACATTACATATAAAATACTATGTTAAAAGAACATTATTAAGCCTGAGAAGACAAGCACTAAGAAGTTATGAAATACCAGAATTAAAGTTGCCTATGCACACTTAATTTGATCCCCTTGTGCATATGCAATATTATAAAGTTTTTATCTACATGATCACTTACTACTTTTACCCCAGGACCTGGCCTTCATTCAGTGTACAGGAGAGAGAGTACTCACTGAATGAGCAGCTGTCCAATGTTTCTTTTTATACTCCTTCAGTGTGTGACCCCAGCCTTGTTTTACTGTGTGCCATCCAAACCCTGCACTGAATAAAGGATTATTAACATGATAGCTTTTATGGTGCCTATCACTTTAGCAGCTGAGTAATTATCTGCTTTTTACAGCTGGCCAGAGATTAAGGCCAAAATTGTCAAGTATCCAGTAATTTTGGGTGCCCAACTTGAGATGCCAAGGACCTAATTTTTCAGAAAACGGAGCATCTTTACAGCACTTTAAAGCATAGCTTTCATTGATGTTGCAAGTGCTCAATACTTTGCAAGTCAGACTCCAGGCCTCAGGTTGGACTTTCACAAAATAAGGAAGAAACAATTAGTATCCACTTGTGAAACATTTGGCTGCAATGACTTGTCCAGCATTTTATAGAAACTCTGCGGCAGAGACAAACATAACATCCAGTTCTCTAGGGTAGCATTCAGCTGCTTCAAGCATAAGAACATCCCTTCTCTTCTTGCAGTCCCTTGCCTCATTCTCTTCACACCTTTCAGCTTCTCCAAGTGAGATGGGGTGGAGTGGGTCCTACAGGCAACACCCTAAATCACTATACAACCCTGATTCATCCCTACAGTGCAAATCTATCCTGTCCTGGTCTCACAGCAGGTCACCGTGGTTGAGCTGGGAATAGAACCCAGGACTCCTCACTTCTAGGCCAATACCCTATCCATCAGCTTTGCTGCCTCCTCATTGTTTCTGTGTGTCTGATCTTCATTGATCTTAGGCTAGTAAGAAATTTATAGAGCATCTGGATTTCTAATAAAATATCATGCTTCTTTATTCCCTCTATTAAACACTGATTTCTAAAAAATAGATGGTGGGTATTTACAGAGTACCCATATTTAGAAAAATATAGGTGTCTGAATGAGTTGTTTTAAAGTAATTGAGCACCCATTCTAATGAGACAATTATGTACAGTATATGGTGAATGTTAATATTCTTGCAAATAAAAGTGAATTGTAGCTGTGATTCTTAGGGTTTTTTGTTTGTTTTAATTTAGTGGATTAATTTACGTAGGGTTCTCAGCTATCTACTATGCTTATCTACAACATAAACCAAGGATTGGTCCTGGGTCCGGTTCTGTTCAATATCTTCATACATGATTTAGATAATGGCATATAGAGTACACTTATAAAGTTTGCAGCCAGTACCAAGTTGGGAGGGGCTGCAAGTGCTTTGGAGGATATGATTACAATTCAAAATGATCTGGACAAACTGAAGAATTGGTCTGAAGTAAATAGGATGAAATTCAATAAGGACAAATGCAAAGTACTCCACTTAGAAAGGAACAATCAGTTGCACACATGCAAAATAGGAAACGACTGCCGAGGGGGAGTACTGCAGAAGAAGATCTGGGGGTTATAATGGATTGGATCACAGACAAAATGAGTCAACAGTGTAATACTGTTGCAAAAAAAGCAGACCTCATTCCTGGATGTACTAGCAGGAGTGTTGTAAGCAAGACATGAGAAGTAATTCTTCCACTCTGATCCATGCTGATAAGGCCTCAGCTGGAGTATTGTGTCCATTTCTGGGCACCACATTTCAGGAAAGATGTGACCAAATTGGAGAGAGCCTGGAGGGGAGCAACAAAAAAGATTAAAGGTCTAGAAAACATCACCTATGTGGAAAGATTGAAAAAATTGGGTCTGTTTAGTCTAGGAAAAGAGAAGACAGTTTTCAAGTATATAAAAGATTGTTACAAGGAGGAGGATGGCAAATTGTTTTGTTAACCTCTGAGGATAGGACCAGAAACAATGGGCTTAAATTTCAGCAAGGGAGGTTTAGGTTGGACATTAGGGAAAAACTTCCTAACTGAGTGTAGTTAAGCACAGGAACAAATTTCCTTGGGAGGTTGTGGAATCTCCATCATTGGAGATTTTTAAGAACAGGTTAGACAAACACCTGTCAGAAATGGTCTAGCTAATACATAGTCGTGCCTTGAGTGCAAGGGACTGGACTAGATGAATTTTCACGGCCCCTTCCAGTCCTACGCTTCTGATTCTACGTTAAAGAAAATATTCTGTGAATTGGTATGTAAAGTACATCAAACATTATGCTCTTGTTGGACAAACATAAATAATGGCCCTGTAGTCTTGGCAAAGTCACTAGATGACTTCAAGATGGTCCAGGACAAGGAAAATGGACTATTTTAGGTAGTAGCAGCTGTTTGACTTTCTCTTTTTATTTTGTTGGCTTTTGTAATCCCACATTAAATGTATGAATTTACAGGATTATGGGCATGGATATAATTAAATCCATACATCTGAGTTTCCCCCAAAGGTCCTGGCAATATGAGCCACTTGACTCAGTGTTAAAATGAACATTGAAAGGGTGTGTAGAGTCTGATCTCACCGCTTGATAAGTCACTTCCTTTCTGCTTGCTATCTTCAGATGGTACTTGTCCATCCCTAGTTGTGAAGGTAGCAGTGGCAAAAACCAAAGGATGACACCACTTCAAATTGGTTTCTCTATTCTATATCTAGAAATTAATAGAATGTGCAAAGTTTACCAGCTAGATTTCTAGACTTATATGTAGCTAGTGGCCTTATTCAATTAATTGAAATCCTTTCATTTGTATGTTATCTTGAAGTGCCTAACTGTCATGGTATCTAGTTGCTAAGCCCTTCACAAGCTTTAATTAAGCTTTGCAAGTTTCTTGAGAGGTAGGCAGGTACCATAATCTTCACTTTACAAATGAGATTTGCACAACTTAACACATGAAGTTTGTGGCAAAACTGGGACTAGACTTTGAGCAGACCCCAGTTCTAAACCCAACCATAAAACCATACTTCCCCTCCTACCAAATCCAGCTCTTCATCAGGAGACATTAGTTTGGGGGGAACTAGTATAGAAGAGGCTTGGATACAGTGTTTGGGGGGGTTCTTTTGTTTGTTTTTTGTGCGTGGGTTTTTTTGTTTTTGGTTTTTTAAAAGACCTATTCAGAGAAACTTGGCTTTCGGGCTTCCAACAGGGAAGTAAAGATGTTCACATACCATGTCTGGGTCTCTGAGTCATCTTAACATAAAAAAAATTCTGAGTGATATTAGAAATGTCTCATTCTCTGCATTTTTGTCAGGGCTTTTTGTTTCTCTTTGGAGAAAACTCTATCCATAAAAATATGATGCATGTGCAAAATAACAATATTTAATTTTTATTTAGCAAGGCTCCAGTTATTGATAGAAGAGTCCTCTGTGCAATATGGTAACTGCTTGTTCCCTTCCTCCAAAGTGCTTTTCCACAAAATCTGGAAAAATGTTATTTTAAAATCTCATGCATATAATGCATTTCAGTGAGTCTCATGGAAGCTGTTTAAAAGTATTCTAGAACTTTTCTAGTGAAAGCTAATGCCACTTTAATTAGGTAGCTATATGGTTATAAAAACAGATCTTTATAAGGGTCAATATATTTTAGGTTAAAAGAAATTTTACAAAGCTTTAAAGCTTCTGTGGCATTTAATATATCTAATCAAAGTACAGTTGACCTCTGATTGTTTTGTTCTCATAAATTAGAATATTTTAGTTTTACTGTAACTTTTATCAAGGCTTCAGCAGTAAATCTATTGGACATTTGTGTTTTGAAATTAAATATAAAAGCTGACCTTTTTTTAGGTGAAGTTGATCCTAAAGAGAGGATAGCACGACAAAGGAAACTGTTACAAAAGAAACTTGGCCTTGATATGGGAGCTGCAATTGGAATGAACACTGAAGACCTGTTCAATGATGAGGATTTGGACTATACTCCTACTTCAGCTTCACTTGTAAACAAACAACCTGTAGGTAAAACCTCGGGCTGTTTGACTGCAAGGAATAATACAGTGGGTTTGCTTCATTTGTGCTTCTGCCATTGTAAATCATTACGTTTTAAATACTAAGCTTGACTTGTAATTTTGCTCTGTCTTTCAAACACTTCAATTTCATAAGTTGCACATTAGTCACATTTAGTACAGTGCCAAACTACTGCTCTGGGTTTCAAGTAACATGGGTGCTATGGGGAAGTGAGAACAAGAGGGTGTTTTTGTTTTTGTGCTTGGGGGGTGGGGTGAACTTTAGGTACAGGCAGGATTGACATTGAGTGGATTCTTATTTTTCAGACTCTTCAGGCTGCTGAGTTGATTGATTCAGAATTTCGAGCTGGTATGAGCAGTAGACAAAAGAATAAAGCTAAAAGAATGGCTAAGCTATTTGCAAAGCAAAGATCCAGGGATGCAAATGAGACTAATGAGAAGAGGTACTGTAGCAATTGCTTTCTTGTTTGTTTTCTGGTAACGTAGTAAGTGATCAGGCCAGCTCAGAAATTCCCATTCTGGCTTGGTTCTGAGAACTCTTCAGTGAAGCTTGGTTCCACCTTTCAATAATTCCAGTAAATATATAAACTATTAATACACCATTTTTTATTGCCGCATAATATAGCTGTACTGTTGTCCTCAGAAGGCAGTTTCAGTGAGAATACAATAGCAACAGGGATAGGATAAACAGCAACCTTAATCACAAATTCAGTTGTTGTATAGAGAAACAGGCTAGACTTCAGGTTCCTTTCTAACCATCCTAGAATTGTGATGAATTTCTTCAGTGAAACATAACTCAGTCTTTCAAGCGGTCTCTGCCAATAGCCCTAACAGTAAAACATTAGTTATAAGAATTTTGTTATTTTGTGCTTTACTTTAAAAACCACAATGAATCCAGGTCTCTAGTTAACCCTTTAGCTGAGAACCTTTCCCAATATAATGTAATATATTACATTTGACATCCGTGGTGGTTATTAAGGACCTGATGGTACTGAGAATTAAAATCATGGATTTATGAAGATCAGTATGGCTAAATTTTTCTCAATCTGTGTTTATTTCTCCAACATACTTATAGTATGTTTTCTTCTCAGTGATTTGTACTAATGAATTGTCCACTACTGTTATGTTTAAAAAAAAAAAAAAAAAAAAAACAACAAAAAAAAAACAACAAATGAGTTTCTTGTAGACATTGTTTGGAAATTCCTCATCTTGCATTTCCCTGTTCAAATAGCTGGGAGAGGTTGGAAAGTGGGATGGCATTGAGTATTCTTGTCTCCTGTCCTTCATTGGGTAGATTACTGAATAATAAAGCTCATGGTAACTGTTACATACAAGGAATACATTCCAACATATTTAGCACCTAAATGTAACTTGATAGCTAACATCTTATATTGGTTAGTTAAGAAGAGACACTTCCATTTTCTACTGAAGTCATCTAAAGAAAGAACATAAATAAAAATTTGATAGGAATGTTTTCAAGATGCTCTCGGGAGGGGAAGTGATTACTCCTGCTACAATGCATAATGTTTCTATTCACAAACATGACATATTTTAACTTCCTTTTTAGCAATGATAGCACTGATGGGGAACCAGAAGAAAAGCGCAGAAAAGTAGCAAATGTTGTCATCAACCAGCCTGCCACTGACTCAAAAGTTTTGGTAGACAATGCACCAGAAGAGGTACAGTATGTCCCCTTTTATTAAGGGATTGATAACTTGGTGATGTGGGCCAATGTTGTTTATTTTTAAACTGCTTTGTGCTCCCAAATTCTTCAGTTCATTTTACCATTAATTTACCAAAACCAGAAGAGGAGGGAATTTCACTTGCAACTCATCTACAACTACAAGAGCAGAGTGTTTTTTCTGACACTGCATGTGAGGTTGAGCGATCACTGTTAATTGACGAGTGGTAATCTGTGATTTCAGTGAACTTCACTTGTGAACCATTTGGCTTCTTATCCAATAGGCAGATTAACACTGCTGGTGGCTGTAGTCTTAAATTTAGGTGCCTTTAGGGTGTTAAATTGTAAAGCTAGGCTAGAGCAGGTAAAAGGTAATAAAAGATCACTGTGACCCATAAATAATTTGTTCTGAAAATGCTGATAAGAGACAAAGATTAAGGGAACCTTTTTAATCAGGCCTAATTTAGACTAACATTTCTAGTTTATAACTGAAGAATTAAATAGTATCACAAAGACACTTTGAAGAAATTCACAATTATGGAAAGAGACTGAAGCTTGGAAAATTGTAGAGCAGCTGTATTTAGATGTGAGAGGTAGCATATGGGAAAACACCTTGTGTACCCTCCACATTATTTTTTTTTTTTTTTTTAAAGTGGGCTTTATCATTATAAGATTTGAAATATCTTCTCCAGCAAAATGAGACTTTCAAAGATAAGGTGTTTGACATACAGTCTAGTTCCTCAATACAAAGTTTACTAACAGTCTTGTTTGCAAGACTGTGATGACATTGTCATAATTTGTTCATCGTATTTTTACTTTTTCTGACAGACGAATGTTGAGTGACTGATTGCTAAGGTCTTCTAAATTGGTTATTTTTATCTGACTTTGGGTTGAACTGTAAACTGATATCTCAAAACCTCTTCATCCATACAAAGTCAGAGTTGGTTCAAAATTGGTTTCTGTTCTGTATCTTTGATATTTTTGGGGGTCACACACAATGCTGCCTCTGTGGTGTAAAAACATCCAATACCTTCTAAAAATTGCTGGCTTAAGCATTAGCTAAAGATGACCCAACTCAAACCTGACAGGGCTGTTGCTATGTTTACGCTACAAACTAGGGTATGATTCTCAGCCACTACTGTTCATACCTGCCCTAGCGATCATCCAGCTAAACAGTAGTGTAGCTGCGGAAGCACGGGCAGTAGTATTCTGCAAGTACAGCATAGGCAGTGGTATTCTGCCAAGTACTAACTGGTCTGAACCTTACAGCGCCTGTGCAGCTACACTACTATTTATATTTGTGCAAGCTGTCACTGAGGTAGTGCAAATATGCATATGTGAGCTGGGAATCACATCCCTACTTCATAGTGTAGATTTAAGTTGCATGGCTCCAAGGTAGGACTCTCACCTGCTTTGTCTTAGGACCAAGCTTGCATACCATAAGAATCAAGAGTAAGGCCAAGAACCCTTCCTTACCTTTTGTGTCAGTGAGACACTTGACAGAAGACTGATGTTCCAGAACTCTGAGATTGATTACCTCTGGAGGAGGAAGTCCCAGCATAATAAACAGGTTATGCCAGCCTTTAACCAGTCTCCTTGTACCCAAGGTGAGAAGTGCTGTGTTATCAACACCACCATCTGGTTCTCTCCTCACAGTTCTGACTTCTATGCCAGAAGAGGCCAAAAGATTTAGAGCTGATGAATTCACAACTCCCCCCTCCCCCTCCCAGTATCTTATTTTTCCTTTTGGATTTTGCTTTTATTAACGGGAGATTTCCCAGCCTTTAATTTTATGGTATGAAAGTGTGGGTGTGTGAGTAAGAACTCTAAAAGACCACATAAAGAGGGTGCCAGAAAGAAAGTCGTTCCCCCCCGATTTAAACAGCCTCATAAACACTTTTTAGTGTTCTGTATTCTGTTGTCTAGAGTCCTAAGAAATTAGAAGCTGTTAAATGTTGCATTTGTGTTGGGGAAAACTTATGCTCTATTATTAAATAAGACTGGAAATTTAAAATAATAGATGGCATTCTGTCAGAAACTTGGAAATTCCTGTCAATTCTCTGGAATTTTTCTATTCAGTATGGTGTGGCAAAGTATATTAAATTCCTCGACAAAATTTCCTTCAATGTATCTTTCCATTAAAAACAGCTTACTGGTGGGAAGACTGTGTTTTTTCCTACAGGCTTTTCTACGTGGCAAGTTCAAGTCTGGCAAGCTGGTGTGCTATATGGTCACAGCCTGGCTTGCTGTGCAACTGGCTTGCTGTGCAACTAACTTGCTGTGTAGACAAACGATAGTGGGAGAAAACACTAAAGTCAAAGTAATTAACTTTTTTTATTTATTGGATAAACTGGTGGTGGTGCATCTTGTGTTTGTATGTCTGTTTAACATGGAACTCTAAATTTCCCTAATCATTAACTTCAGATAGTCTCTCTATTGGGTATTTTTGTTTCATTTTAGGCAAATGAATGGCCTTTAGAAAGCTTTTGTGAAGAAGTATGCAATGATCTTTTTAACCCATCCTGGGAGGTAAGAATTATGCATAGCCTTCTTGTATCTAATTTGTACAAATAAGGAATTGATGCCATTAGAAATTGGGACTTGTATTTACATTTCATGTTTATGCCATGATCCTACATCAGGGACTGCAAGTGCAGTTCTCTGCATTTGTGCTGCATTCCATTTACTCCACTAGGACTCAACACAGATGCCCAGAGGTCTGATAGTGGACCCTGGAGTCCCACTGAAGTGAATGGGACTTGGCACAAGTGTAGATGTCTGTACTAGTTTTCCCTGATGTGGGATGGCCTAAATATCTTTTAGGTAGGATTTGTTTCTTTAAATAACATCTGTTTTTATTCAGAATAACTAAATGTAGACTCCAAGGTAGCATTCTAGAGAGGCATTTGGTAATAGTCCAACCCCCTGCTGAAAGCAGGACCAATCCCCAACTAAATCATCCCAGCCAGGGCTTTGTCAAGTCTGACCTTAAAAACCTCTAAGGAAGGAGATTCCACCACCTCCCTAGGTAACCCATTCCAGTGCTTCACCACCCTCCTAGTGAAAGTTTTTTTCCTAATATCCAACCTAAGCCTCCCCCACTGCAATTTGAGACCATTACTCCTTGTTCTGTCATCTGCTACCACTGAGAACAGTCTAGATCCATCCTCTTTGGAACCCCCTTTCAGGTACAGTAGTTGAAAGCAGCTATCAAATCCCCCCATATTCTTCTCTTCTGCAAACTAAAAAATCCCAGTTCCCTCAGCCTCTCCTCATAAGTCATGTGCTCCAGCCCCCAACCATTTTTGTTGCCCTCCACTGGACTTAATTAATGTAAGTTGTCATGGGATAAAAGGGAAGGTCCTTTCATGGATTGAGAACTGGTTAAAAGACAGGGAACAAAGGGTAGGAATAAATGGTAAATTCTCAATAACTAGTGGTGTTCCCCTAGAGTCAGTCCTAGGACCAATTCTATTCAACTTATTCATAAATGATCTGGAGAAAGGGGTAAAAAGTGAGGTGTCAAAGTTTGCAGATGATACTAAACTGTTCAAGATAGTTAAGATCAAAGCAGACTGTGAAGAACTTCAAAAACATCTCACAAAACTAAGTGATTGGGCAACAAAATGGGAAATGAAATTTCATGTGGATAAATGTAAAGTAATGCACATTGAGGAAAAATAACCCCAACAATACATACAATATGATGGGGGGGCTAATTTAGCTACAACGAATCAGGAAAAAGATCTAAGGAATGGTGTCCCTAGCCTCTGTTTGTCAGAGGGTGGAGATGGATGGCAAGAGAGAGATCACTTGATCATTACCTGTTGGGTTCATTCCCTCTGGGGCATCTGGCATTGGCCACTATCGATAGACAGGATACTCGGCTAGATGGGCCTTTTGGTCTGACCCAGTACGGCCTTTATGTTCTTATGACTCTTTCCAATTTTTCCACATCCTTCTTGTAGTGTTGGGCCCAAAACTGGACACACTACTCCAGATGAGGCCTCATCAATGTCGAATACAGGGGAATGATCACGTCCCTCGATCTGCTGGCAATGCCTCTACTTATACAGCCAAAAATGCCATTAGCCTTCTTGGCAACAAAGGCACACTGTTGACTCATATCTAGCTTCTCATCCACTGTAACCCCTAGGTCCTTTTCTGCAGAACTGCTGCCTAGCCATTCGGTCCCTAGTCTGTAGCATGCATGGGATTCTTCCATCCTAAGTGCAGGACTCTGCACTTCTGATGAGATTCAACAAGGAGATTTATTTTGGCCCAATCCTCTAATTTGTCATAAGAATGAAGTCACAGTTCTTTATGTAGTCACCTAAACAGGTCAGTGACTATCTCACACACATACACCCCCCACCTGCAAATTTGTCATTTAATGGGCTCTCAAGTAGAGTGCATCTCCCTTTTTGGAGTCAAAATCACTATATCTTGTTATATTTTGTTTTAGTGAGAAAGTATTGATTAAAGTGGTAAAATGCACTTACCTAAGACAGCACTTCCTACAAGTCAAACATTCTTCTTGTTCTATAGAGTAATTAATAAAAAAAACCCTCAGTGTCTACTGTCCCCTCAGTTCAAGATAGCCATTGAGGTAGACTGCACTAGAAGAAACAAGCTTGCATGTACTTAAGTGAGCAACTCAAAACAGGGTGTTTCACTTAGGGCATGGCTACACTTGCAGATGTAGAGCGTTTTGAGGTAAATCAGTCTTCGGAGAGTGCACACACAGCATTCCACAGTAATGGTTGATTTGTCTCTGAGCAGATAAGCGGTCGGCTGTCAGATACTTCCATATCTTCTTGAAGGTGGGCAGATCTTTCCAGAGGTTGACTCTATGAGAATATATATAACAATCTGGAGAGAATAACTTGCATTTGAGACAAAAACATCCTAATAATTACTTGGTTATAACTTTCAAAATATTTTCAGTAATGAAACTACAGATTTAAAAATGGCGAGTGTAGTCTCTACCTCAGTACCTTGTCTTTTGGCTCTATATAGAACTACACACTTTGGTGCATTCAGCATCTGTACATTAGGATTGAAACGGAAAGCTTTGTGAATCTTCCCCCCTGCCTTTCATGTAACCTCAGAGAATTTAGGGCTGAATGGCTTCCCAGACCACTGAGGGAATATTTTATTCTTCTTTACCTGAAAGGTAAATCTTAATACCTCTGCTCCTTAATACAGCTGTTTGACATAGCTCCTTAACTTTGCTATGGAAGCTGATATGCATGTACAGATGGAGTCATAGTGAATCATTTATATTGTCACATACTGAGTTCCCAGAGCATTTTTGAGGGATTTGGCTCTCCATTGGTTCTTGCTTTGGTTAATAGAACCATGAAGACCATCAGAGCCTAGAAGACTGATTGTTGCAAGCCTCCACCAGTGAATTGATTCCCTGGGGATCAGGACTTTTATTATTATTATTTTATTATTACTATTATTTTATTTTAGATCCATGCCTCTGTCTCCACCACTAATCACACTTCAAGCTCACATAGCCTACTGTACTGGTGCTAATACTTGGTTTTAGTGTTTAATGACAGATTCTTTGGTTCTGGATTTTGATCTCTAGTGCCTGTATTTCAGATTGTTGGTAATCCCTAACTCTCACCTATAATTTGCTATTCTAAGGGATGACTTGTGTGGCTCTGTATTCTGCCTCATTGTTTAACAGTAAAAACTTTTAGAATGTCCCCTTCTGACTGTTGACTTCTGGCTCTGAGAAACATCCCTCAAATGTTTACACTCAAAGTGCAGGAATATCTCTTTAGAAGGAAAAACTGTTTACCTCAAATTCTGTTTCTTTGAAGATCTGTCTTGACTATTATGCAGGCATCCAAGAGCCTGAGTCCTATATAATGCTATTTTAGGATAAGCAGAATTACGTATAAATAACCCCCCTTTACCTGCCTTGAAATGCTTGCTGCTCTTAATCTACAAAGAAATATTGCAATCCCTTGATATGGTTAGGAAGATTTTGTGCGATTGCTCTAAAACTTCATCCAGCATCAGTAAAGGAGCTTTGGTATAATAACTCTTCATGTCTCTGAATGAACCTCTTCTGAGAAGTATCTGGCACTCATAACACAGAGAAATAAAACCTAATAAAAATGACATCCTTCTCCATAATCAGACTTTAGAGAAACACTAAAGACTTCTGGGGAAGATCAGGGAAATCTCGTTACTGATTTCCATCACCTTTGCCCAGTAACTTCCTACGTATGTGTAAATGTTATAAAATGTCACCAAATCTGTAGCATTCAGAATTTGTTACTGGAATGAAAAGCAATTTATATTATTTGAACGTTTTCCAACTTCAGTTGATACTGAGCATTTATAGATGGTAAAAAATAAATAAATACATAAATAATTGGTCTGTTTTTATTCCCCTCTTTTGCATGTCTTAGGTTCGGCATGGTGCAGGCACTGCGCTGAGGGAAATACTTAAAGCACATGGGAAAAGTGGTGGCAAAATGGGAGACAGTACTGTAGAAGAGGTAAAATTAGAAGTCGATGATGATAACCAGCTTATTGAAATACAGGCCAATCAATATTTAAGTGTAGCTTCTTTTGCAACCTGCAGAACTCTTCTCTTCAAATACTAAAATTGGGATACACCGATGATAGAGGCAATCTAGGAGTGGCTGTAAAAGGTGTAATCTAATGACAATGTAAATCACCTTTTAAAAAAAACAAAAAAAAAAACAACCTTGACAATTGAGTGCAAACTTGAATTTCAAGAATCAGCTTTGCCATTAGAAAGTATTGGAATCAATATGTTCCAAAGTTGTGACAAGGTAAATTCTACAGTTTAAAATAGTTTGGCTAATTTAATTAACCTAATTTAGCTAAAATGGCTTTTAGATTATAAAGCAAGTTGTATAATGCTTTTTAATAGGAAAGCTGATTCCATTGGCTTGCTTTGGATTACTAAACCAGGAAGAAGTATTGAGAAGGCAGTCCCCATTTATTTAAAAAAAGCACTTGAGTGGGCTATTTATATAGTAGCCCTTAATAAATTTTTAGAAATACCTGCTAACTTCTGCCACCCTTCTTCACATAGTTGCCCTATAATCCTCTGAGCTGGCTGTTGCAAAAGGGACTGTAAGAAAGGCATCAATGCCTCACCCCAATTGCAGAGCAATTGGAAAGTAGTCAGGTCTATAAGAGCCCGTGCTGTAGAGGATGTTCAGGGGTTTTTTGTTTTTATTTTTTTCCTTGGGGTAAGGGCACATGTGAGAGACATACTTTTACAGCCCAGCAATTCTGCACCTTTGCAGTGGCCCAGAGAGGCCATTGCCATGGAAATGCAAGTTGGACTGCCCTACCCAGTGCTGGGAGCCCATTACTCTGGGAGGGGGGAATGAGGTGGACAGAGAGGTACAAGCTGCCATCTCTCCTTTTTGCATCCATGCAAGGATGAATTTGCCCCATTGGAACTTTTTGCAGAATACTTCTTGTGAGTAAGGATGGGAGAATATGAACCTAAATATTTAGCCATTGACTGAATTCTAAATTGTATAGTCTTTAGTTCTTTTCTTGTTTGAAAATGTACTTGTCCGATGGAGATTGCAATTCATTGTCAGAACTGGGAAGAATAAAGTAAATAACAAGTATAGCAATAAAACTACATAAATTTCATGAATATTAAAATGATAGCTTTTGGGAGGGATTGGTGGAGAGCTGATATATTTGAGGGGTCTTGGGGGGTGAAGGTGGTTTTGGTAATGTCTTTTAGCATTTGTATAGTGTTCAGTCTCTAGAGTCTAGTGAACTTGACTTACTGTTTAAATAGAGATGGAGGAAACCTTAACTAGCACAGGGCTTAGCAGAAATTGATTGCTTTCATTCTATCTCTTTTCCTAGAATAAAACAATACTTGATGGTTTATTTTAGACTTATTTGTAAATGTGTTCAAACAACTATTACAAGATTCAGTAGTTGACTTGTGTTGTAGGGAATGGGCATTACTTAGTGTTTGCGAGTCTTAAGATTTTCTAAAATTTAATAATATTTAGAAGTATGAATATACAGAGATGGGTATATAGTAACAAAACTGGATCTAGTAACTAGATTAGCACATAAAATATCAACTGTTACAGCTGTTCTTTTTTAACATCTGCATAGTGTCACAATTTGCTCACCTTGACCAATGCAGAGAAGGAAAAGATTGTTTATTATTTGCAGTGTTCTTGAATTACCCAAGTAGTTTGTTTCTTCAGATTAAAATCAATGAATCTTGGCTGATGTTTCTAGTTCTAAAAATGAGGCAGAAATTTCCAAGTAGTTCACTTCTTCTTTGGATAAGGAAAAAGTTCCTAAATGCTGGTTTGGCTCTCCTCCCACCACCAAAAATAATTTTTTGATGTGACCACTTAACCCTTCATATATGGTTCAGCCCCATAAGAGCTTGAGTGTTCTGTCACATGGGTAGAGCACAGAGGTACTGATGAAATGAAGTCAACCTCTTTCCAAACCCAGGGCTAGAGTCCAAGACTGTGCCCTATGCCCAGTTGTTGATATCGGAACCATAGTGATTCATCATTTATCCTTTGGGAGGCCTTTGTGACCCATATGGGGCCCATGTGGAGACCCTTTCCTCAGCACAGAGTGGTGCACATGCACCCTTGCACAGTTGCTCCACTTGTAGTCCTGCTGCTCAACTTCGGTGTGGCCTTGGCTACACTGGCGCTGTACAGCGCTGCAACTTGTGCTCGGGGGTGTGAAAACGCCCCCCCTCCCCCGAGCGCAGCGCTGTAAAGCGCCAGTGTAATCAGCGCTGCGAGCGAGCGTGAGGTGGAGTACTTGCAGCGCTGGCGGCGCGACTACACTCGTGGCAGTGCTGTGAATTCTCAAGTGTAGCCAAGGCCTAAAAGACTTAAGTGGTGCTTGTGACCTTGTGCTGCCCCTCCATACAGTGGATTAATGTCACTGTTGGAGACTTAAGTGATTGGGGGGCTAGGGGGAGAAGATCTGCTCGTAATGCAGATATACGATTAGTCACAGGTTTAACTACTGTGATACAATCTTCTCAGTATGAATTTAGATAAAGCAAAGGAATCTTGAGAATTTTTCTATGAACGAATTTAGCAAACAGTATTTAATTTCCTTTATTTTTTTAACAGATGGCTCAGCAGCATCAGGAATGGCTGGAAGACTTAGTTATTAGACTCCTTTGTGTCTTTGCATTAGACAGATTTGGAGACTTTGTTTCAGATGAAGTAAGTGTCGACTCTTAGACTTGCTAATCTATTTCCATGTCAGACTTTATGTAGAAATGCTTTGATTTGTGTCCATTATTCACTATGTCCTAGGTTGTAGCACCAGTACGTGAGACTTGTGCTCAGACTTTGGGAGTAGTATTGAAACATATGAATGAGACTGGAGTTCATAAAACTGTGGATATTCTCCTGAAGTTGCTCACACAAGATCAATGGGAAGTGAGACATGGCGGTCTGCTAGGAATCAAGTATGCTTTGGCAGTTCGTCAGGTAATCACCTTCTGTGGTTGTTTTGGTTTTTTTTTTCTATTCAAAGTCACTAACACTAGAAAAATTTTGTTTTCACAGAGANTTGGTTTTTTTTTTCTATTCAAAGTCACTAACACTAGAAAAATTTTGTTTTCACAGAGATTTATTGTAAAAATCCGAAACAGGAATGAAGAGAGAAAAAAAAAAGTATATTAATTTGATGCTTTTTTTTGTTTTAAAGAAACACAAAAATAAAATGTATGTCAAATTAAAAGAAACCACATCCGGGGGGGCCCCCCCCCCCCCCCCCCCCCCCCCGTGGTAAAACACTATGGCTTGGTACAACTGAAGTCCCTCAATTAGAGGTTCTAATAGTGGAATAACAAAAGTGTACTGCAGGTTCTGATTGAGGCATATTTCTAGGACAAAGTCACTCTAATTTATAAGCTAGATTAGCTTTCCTTCATGAGTGGTAACTTTAACTATTCAGAATGGTTGCTATTTCTGTTTATCTGACCAAATTGGGGGGGAGACGGAAGGGGTGGTAGTTTTTTTGTTTGTTTGTTTTTACTTGTTGGTTTTTCAAAAGAGAAAGAAGAGGACTCTGAGATTTTGGAAAGATATTCAGTTTAATAAATGCTTCCTTATTCAATTTATGAATTAAACTTGTTTTTTAGGATATGATTAATACTTTATTGCCTAAAGTCTTGCCTGCAATAATTGAAGGTCTCCAAGACCTGGATGACGATGTCCGAGCTGTTGCTGCAGCATCTTTAGTACCAGTAGTGGAAAGCCTTGTTCACCTTCAATCACAAAAGGTGAATGGCTTATTTTCTACATTTTGACTTCGAAAAGTTCATCTTGGGTCTGAACAAGAAAGCAATGTTTATAGTGCAGTACACAAATTTTTAATTCCTGTTATATAGAAGACTCACTTATCTTACAAAGAGAGAGGGAAAAAATAAATAACTTCTCCCCTTGTGCTTATTCCTCGAGGTACCCTTTATTCTTAATACACTGTGGGATGCTCTTCTGGAATTGGATGATCTGACAGCTTCTACAAACAGCATCATGATCCTTCTTTCCTCCCTTCTAACTTATCCTCAGGTCCAAAAATGCAGGTACCTCTTTCCAGCTACTACTTAAGAGACAGATCCAAGCATTTGTTACCGAAGCAGTTCATATTGGAATAATCTAAATTCATAGCAAATTACACTGTATATGGAGGAGATAATGTATAATGTTGGGAAGGTATCTTTCTGCAGCAAATGGATGCTGGTATAAATTTGAGGACAAATTTTGTAAGTTGGTCAAAGGCTATTAAAGGGCAGTGCACTTTCTTTTTTAGGACACACTAATAATCTAGTACCAAAATTTAACACATTTGGTCACTAGATTTAACACCACTCTTTGTTAAGAAATTAAAAGTTAAAAAGCAATAGCCACTACTTATGCATGACCCTTAATTACTTCTGTTGTGCTAAGTGGGAGCTGTTAGCCTGCACTAAACTGCCCCATCCTGCAGACTTCATATACACAAACCCTGTTGACTATAACGGGAGAGTTACACAGATGCAACACACATCCAAGGTCTTTGGGGTCAGACCCCAAGCAAAAGGCAAAGGAATAAGCCCATCTTATTCACAGAACCACTGGCTGTATCATTGATGCAAGGAAACAAGTAAATAGAACAAACTGGACAAATCCATGTTGGCTTCTGTTCAGTAAACAGAATTCCTGTCTTCCCCACCCCCCCCCCCCAAAACACCAAACCAAAACAAAAAAACACCTGACTATGCATACTGAAACTTTCACTTAAAGCGTAGGCAGACATTAGTAAACTTACCCTTGTTCCTCTTTTCTCCATATTTTTTTTCCTCTTTTATCTGTCTCCTCTAATTGTCTTGTCTACCTGATTAAATATTACCAGTGTGTATCTTTGTAAAGGATGAGAACATCTCACTATATTTTTATCATCCCTACTCATACATCAGGGAGATTCATATTTTAAGACTCTAATCCATTATTCATTAGTTGGTTTTTTTTTTTTTTGGTCTCCACTATCTCAAATTTATTTAGTTGTACTGTCATGGCCCTTTTTAACAGGCGGGGGTGAGGGGGGAGAGAAAGAGGGCAAAAATACTGCTTTAAAATGCTGTCAGCAGGAAAAAAAAGAAAATTTAAAGGGATTTCAAGCTCTTAGTTTTTGTCCCCAAAATCTTCCTTCTCATCGCTTTCTTGGTCACTGTGAACACCGCCACCATTCTCACTGTCACTCAATCTGGGTGTTGTCTTTGACTGGGCCATTTCTAGGCTGCTGCCTTTAGACCATGTCTAAATATTGTCTCTTCCTGCCCTAAGTCTTAGGGCTTGTTTACATTGGGGAATTGAGTAGCACGGCTATTCTGGAATAGCCATTCTGCAGTAGCTCTTCAGGCATAATTTAGTTATTTTTGGAATTGCTCTCTGCACACTATTCTGAAATAAGTGACCTTATTCCAGAATAATGTCTGGACATGGGAATTATTCTGGAATAGCTATGCTGATCAATGTCCTTCATGTAGACAAGGCCTTCAGAGCCAGCCTTTATGATCAATTCATACAAGTAAAACTCTTGACGTGGCTCTCATCTAGTGTCTGGGCTTGTGTGATGGGGTTCGGTCCATCACTGTGTGGCGCCTCCTGCAGGCTGTCCTGGGGACTAGTGCTGTACACCAGTGCACCCTCTTTTGGTGATGTCTTGCCATCGTCACTTCTGCTCCAGGGACCCACGTCACTCCCAGGACTGTGTCGTCCTCTTCATGATACAAGCACATGGCTGTGCCATACTTGGTGTTCCCCCCCCCCCCCCCCCTCTTCTGGGCAACAGTATCAGTGTCCCTCAGTCCAGCCACTTCCTCAGAGGCAAGTGGAGGTCGGGGGGACCCAGGCCTGCCTACTACTCCGGGTGGCTGCCACTTGCTGCATCCCCTCCGACTTCTCTGTAGATCTCCCTGGGCCACTTCCTCGTGACCCCA
Organism: Trachemys scripta elegans; assembly: GCF_013100865.1. Classification (NCBI taxonomy): domain Eukaryota; kingdom Metazoa; phylum Chordata; order Testudines; family Emydidae; genus Trachemys; species Trachemys scripta. Next base: position 95,821,673 of record NC_048304.1, on the reverse strand, counting down.
GCACCCTCCTTTTTTTTTTTTTTTTTTCCCCCCCTTGCCTCACAGCCTTAGCCCGCAAATCCCTGAAGCCTGCCAGGCGCTGCCTTTAGCTCCCTGGGTCTCCACCTGCTAGGGCAACCAGACAGCAAGTGTGAAAAATCGGGACAGGGGGTGGGGGATAATAGGAGCCTATATGAGAAAAAGACCCAAAAATCTGGACTGTTCCTATAAAATTGGGACATCTGGTCACCCTACTGCCTGCAGCACTACTATGTGCAGGGTGCTTGCTGCCCTCCACCTGCAAGGCAGCCAGTCCTCCTGCCTCCTCAAGCTCCAGGGAGTGACTAAAGCTGCTCTGTACTGCAGCTTTTCTTATATGGGCCTGCCCGGCCCTGATTGGCTGCTCCTATAAGCCCTTCTGTGATTGACTGCCTTCTGTGCAACCTCCTTATGGCTTTATTAGGGGCCAGTGTGGGGCAGATGCCCAATTGTGGCTTGTCACTGCCTCTCTGTTCTTCCCAAACGTTATCTTGCACCCTTTAAAATACATTCAAAACACTGCTGCAAAGATTATCTTGACTTGTAGCTCTGGCCATGTCACCATCCACCCTTAGCACCCCTCTCCTAACTGGCCCATTTTCACTGTATCAAATACACTACTCAGGTTCACCTTTATGTTCCTTTATCTCCTAGTCCTGCCCTAGCTATCACTACTTGTCCGCTATTGAGGCTCACCTCTATTTCACCAAAAATGCCAATCTTCTTTGGCGGCTGTTCAGATTTTTCTCATAAGCACCTTCATGTGTTCTTCTATGCCATCCTTTATGCATAAAGGAGTTTCCTGTAACAATTTAGTATCCTCGTTCATCTCTCTCCTTAATTTTCCTTTGCTGTGATGGCTACAAAACACTTGATAATGGCTAGACAGCTGATGTGCTCTGACCACTGCTGCTTTTACTTACAGTAGTCTCACATTGAGGCCTATAGTTTATTATTTGCAATGCAGAAACAAATAATTAAGTACTTTAGGAAATCAAAGTAGAGAGATTCTATGAGAAGCTACTGTGAATTAAATCTAAGGGTTCAAGTTACATCATAATGACCTTTGAAAGTAATACTAAGCCTTTTGGATTTTTCCTTTTTTTTCCTCCAGCTGATGGTCTGAGGTTTTTGTTGTTGTGTATTATATGGCTCTTATCCTTGTGTCCCTCCCCCTTTAAAAAATTAAATAAATAAAAATCCATCTTTCATTTGACTTTCAAGCTATTCTGCAACTCCTTTCTTTTCAGCAACCCTAAGTTTTGAAATTTCACTGTGATATAGAAACTTGAATTACCGTTAGAAGAGTAAATCATTTTAGCTATTTTGGGAGCTGGGATGCGGTATGAAGGGTAAAAAATATAGTTTTGCTATTTTAAAAGTCACAACGAACCAGTTTATTGTACAAGTTAAAATTAAACTATTAACATTAATTTAATGCATGACATGTGACTTTACTGCCATGTATTATAACACTTCTGTATTGGTTTGGGTTCACCTACTTTTCCATTTTGTATGTATTATATGTGACTCTATAGGTATAATCTAGTTTACATAACTTCATAAAGAGACTTTTGGGAATATTCTAAATATAAAACTAAGTGGCATTCTCAGTCTTCTGTTTTCAAGTAGCATGTGCTGCTGCTGATTCCCCTTTCACCTGGGGGGGGAGGGATAGCTCAGTGGTTTGAGCATTGGTCTGTTAAACCCAGGGTTGTGAGTTCAATCCTTGAGGGGCCACTTGAGGATTTGGGGCAAAATCAGTACTTGGTCCTGCTAGTGAAGCCAGGGGGCTGGACTCGATGACCTTTCAAGGTCCCTTCCAGTTCTAGGAGATGGGATATCTCCACTAATTATTATTATTTTATTATTGCTGATGTGTGGGAAGCAACTTTAGTAGAGGGCCAATTTTGTTTGGGGGGTGTGTGTGTGTGTGTGTGTGTGTGTGTGTGTGTGTGTTTGGTTGTTGTTGTTTGTTTTTTTTTGCTAGAAACAGGAAATGAAAAAGTGTAAATCAATACCAAGAAAACTAATGTTTTCACTCAACCTCTCCCTCACTTACTTAAACAGTGAGTTCATTAATGCCAGAATTAAAAGTGGAGACCCATCTATCCTTTGATACCTTTTTAGTCGGAGATTGGCTACACCAGGGTGTGAATCTGGAATTTGTACCACTTCTTGGGTGTATAATCTGCTTTTCATGGTATGCAGTAACTCAGTGGAATTTATGGGGAAGACCCATATGATGAACTCTAGTAGTTTGATTTTACAACAGTAACAAACCGCTTCAATCAAAGTGTTTTTTAAATCACTGTAGTGTAGTGTGCATATTGCAATTTAGTGGTTGCTCCACACCACTAAAAGTCAGTGGGGGCTTTTACATTGACAAAGGATGCAGACCTATTGTGAATCTCTGTTTTGAATGGAGCTTTTCTGTGGAAAAAAGATTTTTCCTATTGGAGGGTTTAACTCTATATCCTTAATCTTGGGAGGTAAATTGAATATCTAAAAATAAAATCCCCTTCTCCATCTCCTCTTCCTCCACCTGTTTTGTTTTCCTTTCCTTATAATTTTTTCCTCCCAATTTCTCCATTGTCTTCTGCTTCTGTCTCTCTTACCATCTCACAATCATGTGTACGTGCTGTTTATTCGTAGGACAATAATAACCCTTTAATAGCTGTAAATAACTGCCCTTTAAAGACAAAGCATTGGTAAAACATTTGTTTTGAATTAATCAGTGGTTTTATTAATAAATATTTGCCTCTTTGTTTTGAGTGTACAGGCTTTTGATTCGTTTAGATTTATTGTAGTAACTGATTTTTGTTTCCTTTTAAAAAGGTTAGTTATGCTTATCCAATAGTCAGGATTACAGCAGTTAACTTTTCCACAACAATAAAGTGAAGAAATATTTCACCTGGGGGCTTTGGTGAAGACAATAAATCACTTAAGTTCTTTTCTTTAGATAGAATTATGATATTAAATCTTTCAGGAATCATCAATGAGATGCCTTGGTCAAAGGTTCTTATATAAATTATGAAAACTATCTCTATTTCAGTATATTCTCATAATGTTTGTGCCAATGTTAAAATCTCAAGCAGGAAAAATCAGTTAAGGTAGAAACTTTGTAATTCGCCCCATTGCATGGAAGATGGTATCTCCAATGAGTTCATATGTAATAACTATTTTAATTCTCAGGCACAAGGAGTTAGCTAAGGAAAAGTTTCATCCTTAATGCCTAACTGCATGACAGTGAAGAAATTGACTGACCTTTAAAATGAAATGTGCTTATTTTCTGTGTGCTTGGTTGGGGTGGAGGTAGGAAAGGGGGACGTACTTTATTTTAAGTGTGGAAGAAACCATAGTAATTAAGGATATAGTTACAGTAGGCCTTACTAATTTGGACAAGCTTCTGAATTTTGCCATTAACAAGTAAACACACTTTATATATTAAAAAAAAAAAAAAAAAAAAAAAACACACACAACTCAAACCATTTATTTTGACCATTGTAGTTGAGCTATAACTTGATCCTGCACTTAACATGGCCTGGGGAATACACAGTGTTACTTTTTTCTATTTTTCCTTCAAAAAAGTCCCTTTTTAACTAAATATTATGACTGGATATAAATAGAATGAACTTACTTTTTTTTTAATTTCCTTTCCTTTTAAACCCCTCCCCCCCTCCAAAATGTACCAGTATCCAGCAATCCCTCACCGTTTTGGTTCCACGCGTATGGCCATTCTTGCATCATACTATATCATCTGTTCGAAAAGCAGCATTGGAAACTTTATTTACGCTGTTATCTACCCAAGACCAGGTAAGAACTAATAATTATAATATCACTTACCAATTACAATTCAGAAGTGGTTTGTGCATGGTCTTTGAGTCACTTGATAACTCTTACAAGTTATGTGGAAAACATTTGTGGTCTACTTCCTCTCTGGGTAGAGGTAGATGCCACTTTAATAGCGAGAACCTAAAATAATATATGTTTAAATTACATTGTATGTTTGAGAAAATTCTCACTCATCATATCCCTGTCTTCAGAGTTCTTCAGCCTGGCTAACTCCGATTCTGCAAGATATGTTGAGGCACATTTTTCAGTTTTGTATTTTAGAAAGCAGCCAAGATATTCTGGACCTTATTCACAAGGTATTTATTTAACTTATGACTATGCTCTCTCTTGTTCATAAGTCTGACTCTCTTTTATGTGCCACCCTTTGTCAGATGCATGACCTTCAGTCTACCTAATTGCATGGTGTTCTACTGCTGTACGTTGATTTCACTATGATCATTGTGAAACTGTTCCTAGATCTTGGATGTCATGTTGATCAAATGTTTGCATAGATACCATGATACGTATTTCTAATGTACACAACTTTTTTTCCCCCCCTCCCTCAAGGTGTGGCTGGAACTGTTAAACAAAGCATCAGTACAATACGTGGTAGCAGCGGCTTGCCCATGGATGGGAGCCTGGCTCTGCTTAATGATGCAGCCTTCTCACTTGCCTATTGATTTAAATATGTTGCTAGAAGTAAAAGCCAGATCAAAGGTAAAAAAACAATTTTTAAAACCTTTGTGGGAAATCAAGGAAACCAGTGATTACTGAGGTGCTGTAGCAAGACTGTGACTGGCCTGTGTAAAAAGGAAGGACAGTGCTATTGCCTCCAAGACTCTGTGGGCATTGTTAACATATAGGTGGAACTATGAATCCCCACAGCAGCCTGCAGGGCAGTTCCACTATTTGTGTATGTGGCCATTCAAGGAAATACAGTCCCAACTGGAGTTCCACTTGCAGCAATACAGTTTTGCATCACCCTGACACAAGCCAGTACCTAAATGGCACAACTTGGCCCTGTATAAGAACTTTAAAATAACAAAAAAAACTTGTCATTTTAAAGTTCTTATAAAGTTTTGACGCTATTATTACAGATATGGCACGATTTTTCTTCTTTATATAAATAATTTTTCAAGGCCAAATACGAAAGTATGTAATAAAGCCTGTTGTGCAATTAATAGAAGCTGTTTAACTAAAAGTAATTTAAACATTAGTTCACTCAAAAATGCCTTGGAGCCTGTCTAGCAGATACTCTAATTCTCCATGTAATAAATACGCCTTAGACCTGGTCTATATCTAAAACTTGTCACTCAGGGCTGTGAAAAATTTTGCACCCAGTGCACTGTAGTTAGTCAACCTAACCCCTGGTGTAGATGCGGTTAGGTTGATGGAAGAAGTCTTCAATTGACCTAGCTACCACCTCTCGAAGAATTGATGTTACAGGAGTTGTAAGTTGATGAAAGGGGTGTTTGTGTTGATGTTGCTTACATCGATGTAGGAAGTGTCTATGCTCCTGCACTGCTGTAGTGTACCCTTACCCATCTGTGGATGGATCAAACTATGCTCTGTGCTCCTTGTTAAACCCTCTACCGTTTTATAAGGTTCTAGATACTTATTATTTCAACATATTTTCATATCTGATCTGTAGTACCTACGTGTATCATTTCTCCAACTTCTGTTTGCAGAACTGAGTCCGCTTTCTCAGGATTACTTTACTCATGAGAAACTGTCATATGGTGTTTTTTCTTTTCCACTTGTTTTGGCCTCAGATTCAAACTGGAGGTCTAGCACCATATTGGCTTAGATAAGCGAGTTAATATTCAAACCAGGCCACACATTTAGCAGTGCAGAGCCTCAGCAATAAGCCCATAGTCCTCTATCCATGATTGAAGCACCTTCAGAAGTCATTGTCAAGGTGATTCAGAGATCCTGTATTAATGTACAATCAAATCTGGTGTGGCTATTTGTCACATCGTTGCATAGAACAATTATAATTTAATATGGAAATGTGAATGAATTTTGTTTTATCTGAAATACAGAAAACTTTGGAAAGCAAAACAGACAAGATTTCTTATTACTTAATAAACATCTTCTGTATTTATTCCATAGGAAAAAGCAGGTGGCAAGCTGCGTCAAGGTCAAACCCAGAACAAAGAAGTGATACAGGAGTATATTGCTGGTGCAGACAGCGTTACAGAAGATCTGGCAACCAGGGATTATGTTGTTATGCGAGCCCGGGTGATGGCAGCAAAGTCAGTTTGTAGAAAATATGAAAAGAAAAACAATACATAATCTAAAAAAGTTGTTATATTTGTAAAATTTTTGCTAAAATCTAACTTTATCTGAGACATTTAACTTTGTCTTTAAAGTATGAACCAAGGAATGAGAATAATGTTACTGTAACACTTTTTTTCTTCTTTGGTCAAGGTTGTTAGGAGCACTTTGCTGCTGTATTTGTGATCCAAGTGTAAATACCGTTCCTCAAGAAATAAAGCCAGCTGAATCACTAGCTCAGCTACTGCTTTTCCATTTGAATTCGAAATCTGCCTTGCAGAGGATTAGTGTCGCGTTAGTAATCTGTGAGTGGGCTGCCTTGCAAAAGGTAGGATGCTTTTTACAGCAAAAATGAAATATGGTTTACTAAATTAATCAAAACAGTTTCTGTTATTGTCTGAAATAGAAGTACAACGAAAAGGCTAATACTGTATCTTTATACTGTTAAATGATGAAATCTGACAGGAGAAACCATGGTATAGAATGATTCTGAATTATTTTGAAGTTGGCTAAAAGGCAACTGTGTGGTTCAATGAATGTGTTTAAGAGTTCTACAAATATGGACTCTGATATTAAGACAGTTGAGTATCCACGTTTTCTGCATAAATACATACTATTTTTCCTTTTGTTGTGATTTTATTCTTGTTTAGTAAGTTATCCTCATTCATGTAAGATTGGGTGTTAAACCTACTTGGAAAAACTTTTCCATTAATACAGTACTGATGCTGAATTTTCCTAAAATGTTGGGATCATTAACTGTTTTCATGGTATACTGAAGTTTGTATGCACATCTTCATTTTTGTTGCTTTACGTCTTGCTATGTTAAAAGCTTTAAAGTTTGTTCAGGAACATCTAATTTATTAGCAGAGTTCAATTGTGTTCCTTAATCTTAATTGAACAAAATAACCAGTATGAACACCTTGAAGAACTGAATTGATTGACTTGTTCTGTTTTAGGAATGTAAAGCTGTGGCCCTTTCTGTGCAGCCACGCTTACTTGGAGTCCTTTCTGAGCACCTCTATTATGATGAAATTGCTGTTCCTTTTACACGAATGCAGAATGAATGTAAACAGCTCATTTCATCACTAGCTGATGCACACATTGACATTGGAAACAGAGTAAACTACAGTGTGTTTACAATAGATCAAGCTAATGAACTGGTGAGTAAATCTGAATGAAGAGGTAGCTTCTAGTCATAATTTTCAATGTGCTGTGTAATAATGCTGAAGAATTGCAATAGTTTTTAGAAGTCCAGACATATATTGTGACTTGATTGGGCGCTTTCTCAGGTATAAGATAAGAAATGGATGTTCATTATATGTGCACAGAAGAAGATGAATCAAAAGATTAGCAGCATGATATTTTTCCCATTGAAATATATGTATCTTACAGAATTATAGAGGCACCATTTTAAGCTCACCTACTGGATTCACTATCAAAATCCTTTTAGGTCAACACATTTAAAAACACTTATGCAGTCAAATGTAATTGAGGCTGATAGGAAATATGCAAATCAAGGTTTCCTAGGAATGGTAATTTTTCTTCATGATTGAATATGTTCATTCCATCTTAGATGTGTGCACACCCAGTGCCCCAGAGCCAGAGATATTTTTTCCTTAGCAGAACCTGTCAGAGTGTTACATGTGCCCTGTCCATGATGGTATAAAGGAAGGATGAGGTGGAGGATGGGACACAGTAAAGCTTCCTCTGGGAAGAGATGCTCCCCAATACAGACCTCTTCTTTTCATTAACGATCATTGAGGCAAGCCTCCCACTTCAGTACCGACCCCTTCAATGCAAAAAATATCTTGGTACTGATGACACTAGAGGGCTGTCCAGCACATGGGACCTGTTCTGTATCTCCGAGCTGGATTATCCAGTAGTGCAGTAGACAAACTAGCTGGTGTACTGCTTGATTTCAGGCTTCATCTATAAACTTACAAAGATTGTTCAGCCCTTGATACCGTGATCACAGTCCAGGATATCTCTGACCCACACTTTCCTACTGTCTTGGAAAGACACTGTTGTATGCCTACCCTCCCATTCCACTCCTTCCAAGAGTTTTGCTCAAGCAGGATTATGCTCATGTGATCCTCCTAGCACTGGTGTGCCCTCACCAGCATTGGTTATCCATTCTGCTGAGCTTACTGGATAGAGGTCTTTTGACACGATCTTCAGAACCACACTTGATCTCCCAGTACCACTGTCTGTACATCGCAACCTGGCTGCTCTCCATCTTATGGCCTGGTTGCTCCATGGTTAACAATTAGGAGGTGGAGTGTTCAAGGAATGTTATCTACTACATATGTTTACCTGTTGAAGTGGAAACAGTTCTCCTTATAGTCAAAGCAGAAGGGGTGATCGGTCAGTCCTGGCTGCTATCGATCATGTTTTGGACTACTTGTTCCCTCTGAATCAACAAGGTCTATTGATTAGTTCAATCAGGGTTCCCCTCATAGTTGTCTCCACTTTACATACTGCTGTTGCAGGCCACAGTGTATTCTAATCCAATGTCAGTTAGATTGATAAAAGGTCTGGACATATCCCTAAATCATGAATACCATTCCTCCCTCGGACTAAAATCTGGTGCGAACAAGGTTGATGGATCCACTCTTTGAACCAGTGGCATCCTGCTCTTTTCTGCATCTCTTTGAAAATAGCACTTTTGGTAGCTATGACTTCCACAAGAAGGCTGACAATTAAAAGTATTGGTGGCTGACCCTTCTTACACAGTTTGAGGACAAAAGTATACATACATCCGCATCTGAAATTCCTGATGAAAGTAGTTTTGGAATTCCACCTCAAGCAAACCATATACTTAGCGACATTCTTTCCTAAGCCCCATTGTCATAAGGATGAAGAGAAACTCCATATTTTTTTATGTGAAAAGGGTATTGGCTTTGTATTTGCAGAGGACTAGATCTTTTTTTAGGTCATCATCTTAGTTATAGACCGGATGAAAGGCCTTTCATCCTGGCCAGAGGATTTTTGTTCTGCATACTCCTGTGATATGAGATTGCAACGTACCCCCATCTGGAAGGGTGGTAGCATACTTTAAAAGATGTCATGAAGTTTCCACACCATTTTTGGCTTAGATGCCTAATAGCAGTCCTTTATAGAGCTGCAACTTGGCCATCAGTGCCTAGTTTTACTACTCATTACACTATATTTCTGCATTCCAGAGAAGATGCAGAGGTTGGTGAGTAGTTCTTCAGTCCTTATTCAAAACCCTCTCTGAAACCCACCTCCCATTTGAACTGCTTGTGAGTCATCTAAAGTGGGACATGTGCAATCATTCGAAGAATAATAGTTACTAACCTATTTTGTAACTGTTGTTTTGAGATTTCATATATCCTTTCCACAGCCCACCCTCTTTCCCCTTTATATCAGTCTGTCAGGTAGGAAGAAACTGAGTGGGCTGTGTGGTGGCTCTGCCCTTTATACCATTGCTCAGCAGCTGAGGGCTCATGCGCTGTCCCAAAAGGTACCATTTCGGGGGGGGCGGGGGGAATCTGACTCTGGTGCAGTGGGCGTGTATACACCTGAAGCAGAATACTTCGAGATGCGCTGCATAACAGTTACAGAACAGGCTAGTAACTTGTTTTTTGGTTTGTTAGTGGGTTGGTAAAGAGAGGACAAGGACAGTAAGAACATGCAGGGCTTTGGTTAGATGTTCACGTATTACTGTGTTGAGGATTTCATTAAAAAACCTCAGACCAGGCTGCATTCTCCCCTCTCTCTCTCTCTCTCTCTCCCTCCTTCCGCGCCTCCCCTCTCTCCCCAATAATTTAGTACATCAGTACACGGTGGTAGACTTTATGATCATGGATAAAGGAAACTTCACTTGAAAGGGGTTTTTCATAAAGCATTTGTGGCGAACATCCTACATATTTGGGCAGTAACACAATTTAAAAGCCTCATAAAATTTCTCCCCTTTGCTACTGTAAGTGCTATCTTAAGGTCATATTGTATGTTTTTTGACAGCCCGATTAGTAGCTGATCTCAGATATGGATGTTTATTGATTTGCATATAAAGATTTTTTTTTCAAAGAGTATAAGGCCAGAAGAGACCATTAGATCATCTAGTCTGACCTCCTGTATTTTACAGACAATTAAATTTCACTCAGTTACTCCTGGGTCGAGCCCAATAACTTGTGTTTGACTAAAGCATGTCTTCCAGAAAATCATCCAGTCTTGATCTGGAGATTCCAAGAGATGGAGAATCTACCACTTCCCTTGATTGTTCTAATGCTTAATCATTGTCAAAAAATCATGCCTAATTCTAATTTTAATTTCTCTCTGGCTTCAGCTTCCAGCCATAGGTTCTTATGTCTTTCTGTGGTAAATTAGAGCCCTTTAGTACGCAGTACTCTTTCCCCATGCAGGTGCTTAGACACTAATAAAGTCACCTCTCTTCTTTTTGATATATTAAACAGATTGAGCTCTTTAATAATCTCACTCTAAGGAATTTTCTCCAGGCCTCTGGTTCTTTTCTGAACTGTCTCCTTTTTTTCAAACTGAATTGTACATGTATTCCAGTATCAGTCTCGTCAGTGCCATAAACAGGAGTAAAATTACCTCCTTACTCCATAGTCACTGCTCCTCTGTTAATATTGCTAAGAAGCAAGTTTTGCCCTTTTTGCCACAGTGTCATGCTGGGAGCTCATATTGTTGCTTGTCCACTATTATGACTCCTAAGTCCTCTTCAGAATTATTGCTTTCCAGGATAGTCTGCTAGTCTGTAGGTGTGGCATGCATCCAGGAACAAGGAAATGCAGAACTTGACATTTGGCTGTATTAAAATGCATTCTCTGTGAAAGAATGCAGATTACCAAGTGATCCAGCTTGCTCTGTGTGATTAACCTGTCCTCATTATTTATCACTGAACGAATCATTGTATTATCCACAAATTTTATCAGCAGTGATTTTATATTTGCTTCCAGATCACCAACAAAAATGTTAAAAGTATGTTAGGCTCAAACGGATACCTGAAGAACCTCATTAGAAACATGCCTATATAATGATGATTGATTCCCCATTGACAACTACTTTTTGAGATCTACCAGCCAGTTCTTAATCCATTTAACCTGTGTCTTTAGTGATATTCCATTGTGCTAACTTCTTATTCAGAATGTTGTATAATACTAAATCAAGGTATATTACATCTACACTGTTACCTTTATCAACCAAACTTGTAATCTCAAAGGATGAAATCAGGTGCATTTGACAAGACCTTTTTTCCATAAAACAAAGTTGAATGGCGTTAATTATATTTCTATCCTTCAACTTTTCAATTGATATCAACTTTTTTCATAATTTTGCCCTGGATAAAGTCCAGGTAACCGGCCTATACCTACCCAAGTCTTCTGTTTTTTGTTTGCCCTTTTTTAATATTGGCACTACATTGGCACTCTTCCAGGCTTCTGAAATTTTTCTGGTATTCCAAGATGTATTAAAAATTAACATCAGCAATCAGATTTCCTCAGCCAACTCTTTTATAGGACTCTTGGGTGCAAGTTATCTAGGCCTTATGATTTAAAAACACTTATCCCTAGCAGAGGTTGTCTAACCCTCCTTGGTTACTAATGGACAGGAAAGTACTGCATCATTCTCTGACCGGAGTGGCCAACCTGTGCTTCCGGAGCCACATGCGGCTCTTCAGAAGTTAATATGCGTCTCCTTGTATAGGCACCGACTCCAGGGCTGGAGCTACAGGCGCCAACTTTCCAATGTGCCCGGGGGGTGGGAGGGTCTCGGTACTCAATCCCTGGCTCTGGCCCAGGCCCTGCCCCCACTCCACCCCTTCCTGCCCCCTCCCCTGAGCCTGCCATGTCCTTGCTCCTCTTTTTCCCTCCCCACCCACCCCACCTGCACACCACGAAACAGCTCATCGGGAGGTGTGGGAAGGGAGGGGGAGGCGCTGATCGGCAGGGTGGGCGGGAGATGCTGGGGGGGTGGCGGGGCTGCTGACATATTACTGTGGCTCTTTGGCAATGTACATTGGTAAATTCTGGCTCCTTCTCAGGCTCAGGCTGGCCACCCCGCTCTATATGAATAGATCATTCTGCTTCTTTATAAATGCAACACAAATATTTAGTGAACACTTGTGTGTGCTCTCATTATTAACAATGTTACTATTTTCATCTAGTAATGAGCTCTGTACCACAGAGTAGGTGCAGCACTGTCCCTACCAGATTTCCTCTTGCTCTCTACCCACCTGTGTGCCTGGAGCAAGTTTCAGGGTAGTAAGATCAGCAAATTCTGATTAAATAGCAGACATAAGGCCCATGTCAAATCAAAGATCTTGAGTGTTCCAGGAGCATTGCAATCCTTTTATTACCAAGTCAGCTGAGGAGCCGCTCAACTTTCACGTGACTGCAGCATTGCACGTCTTGCCCCTAGTATGCTGGACAGCACAACTCCTCTTGCCTGTCTTTTTCTTAGACTCCCATGCTGGCAAGCAGTGGAATGTCTGGCTATTTCTGGCTGGGCACAGGACAACTGAGATATAGGGAATTCCAAGACTCTCCCCCAAGATTCAGTGACTTGCCACTTTGCCAGTCATCTGGGTCTTGCTGCAAAATTGACTGGTGGGAGTTAGGCAGATACTGAAGAGCATTCTTTGGAGTCAGGACTTACGTGGTATCCTTCTAACCATTTATCTGTGTCCCAGATGAGGAATAATGGGAGAGGGGTCCTGCAAGTAAGCTGGGGGAGAGAAGGGAGCTGTGAGCATGAATGGAGAGAAATAGAATGACGAACAAAAGTGAGGAGAAACAAAGAAATTAATGATGGGAGATATTTAGAAAGGGAGAAGGAAAGATAAAATCTACTGGAGGGATGTAAGGTAAAACACTGGGGGGGGGGGGGGGAGTATTTTAAAAAGAGAAAAAAGAAGATGTTGAGTGTAAGTTTTTTTTTTTTTTTTTTTTTTTTTTTTTTTTAAATCACAAACCTGGCTGACATTGAAGCTCTTTGTAGAATAAATATTTAATCAGGATATAAAATGTATTTTGATATGGTATACGTGTAGTGGGAATCCCAATTTATAGGTACCAGCTAGTACTTCTTTTTTATTTTTTTTTAATGGGGAATAAAAAGAAAAGGGCAAGAAAAAAATGGGGAAGAAACAGACATTTTAAGCAAAGCTTCCATTAGCTTCCTTGGGGCCAGAATTTCACTGAGTGTTAAAGTTGAAGTGAAAGTGTGATCTCCTGTGTGTCTTTAACCCAGTATTTCTTTCATCATGCCCAAACCCCACCTCCTCTTTTTATAGGAAATCTGGTTGTGCTATAAGCACAAATTTTGTTTTAACTCTGGTTTTCTTTTCATTAGGTTACTACTGTTTTCAATGAAGTTACATCAGTTTTTAATTTAAATCCTAATATTTTACAACAATTGGACAGTAAACGACAACAAGTCCAAATGACGGTTACAGAAACAAACCAGGAATGGCAAGTGTTACAGCTGCGAGTCCATACTTTTGCTGCATGTGCTGTTGTGAGCTTGCAACGACTTCCAGAAAAACTAAATCCGGTCATAAAACCTTTAATGGAAACTGTCAAAAAAGAAGAGAATACACTGGTACAAAACTATGCAGCTTTATGTGTAGCTAAGTTACTTCAACAGTGTATATCAAGAGCTCCATGCCCCAACTCGAAGATCATAAAAAATCTCTGCAACTCTCTCTGTGTGGACCCACATCTTACTCCCTTAGCAGCATGTCCTGCGCAACCTCAAAGCAGCCATGAAAATTCTAAAGGTATATTGCCTAAGTCTGTCCGTTTTGAAAAAAAAAAAATTGTGTACATGCAATATTTGTAATTTTACGTAGTAGATATCTCTACATGAGTGTTCTACTTGTTATGTATTTAAAATCAATCAGCTGTTTTAACTTCTTGTTAGGACTGTACGAGATGTCTGAAAAATTAGTAGCTATGTACATTTATGCCTTTGAACATAGCAGTGTAGCTTAAGAATTGGTTTTAGTGATTTTTCTGGAAGTTATTGTGTGAAAGACTTCTTAAAACACAACAAATTAACTAACTCCTGGGATGGTTTTTAAATTGGAATATTTCGTGGAGCAGAAGTGTGATGCTATGTGGAAATGAGGGATGTGTTACTATTCTGTTAGAAGAATAATATTGCTGGTACAATTTTACATAGAATAAACTTAATGTGGTTGCATGTTCTGCAGCCTAATCATAGGACAACTGACAATGAAATGTTCACAAATACATGTAATGAGGTTGTTAATGGAAGAAATCAGACCCTGCAAAAATAGTCTTGAAAATTAATGCTTTTCCATTCTTGTGCCTGAAAAGTAAATCTCTATCTCTCAGATGAACAATCTGAATTCTAAACTTTAAGAGACAAAATTTTTGAAATATTAAATCCATTGTGAGGCTTGACTAACATTTTATGTCCTTTGTGTGTGTTTAGAATTGGAAGTAAAATGCTTCTGAAGTAAATTCTAGGTAACACATTATACATATGGTACCCACATCTGATGAAACCTAAAAATGCAATTAACTGACCTTTTTAATACCACTCCTACTACTTGAAAGGTAGCTGAAAAATAAGGCTAGTTAACCACATCTGTATTAATCCTTCCTTTAGATATGTGGGTGCCCAAAGTATATTTCCCATCTTAAATTTCAAGGTAAAATGTTTGTAGAGACTCAGAAGTAGAGTTTGGGGAGTGAGTGTGCATCACAATAATTTTGGTCTGACATGCTGCTTTCCTTAAAATTTTTGTAAGTATACATTCAGTTTTACTATGAAGTACTTGCTCATTATTAATGTGTGGTTTCCTCCCACATAGTGACCCAGTGGACTAGACACGCACTAATTAGGGAGGTGTGGCTTCTATTCCTGGCTCGCACTGACCCACAGTGTGATCTAGTGCAAGTCAAATCACCTCTTTCATTGTCCACATAATGTCCCACGTGTCTGAAGTGGGTATTCACCCATGAAAGCTTATGCTCCAGTACATCTGTTAGTCTATAAGGTGCCACAGGACTTTGTTGCTTTTTACAGATCCAGACTAACACGGCTACCCCTCTCATACTTGATACATAATGATATTTACCCTTCTTTGTAAAGCGAGTTGAGGTGCACAAAGAGTAGGTGATTGTTAACACTGCCACCTATTTCTGGTACTGTATTTTAAAGTAATTGTCAACTTTATTCTATAATAGGACCCAACTCTGAGAGAGATGGGATGCACCATACTGTCACCAAGCACAGAGGAATAATTACACTGTACAGACATCAGAAAGCTGCTTTTGCCATCACAAGTAGGCGAGGTCCTACACCAAAGGCTCCAAAAGCCCAAATTGCAGACCTGCCCACAGGCAGTAGTGGAAACATCGCCACAGAACTTGATGAGGTAAATAAGTTTGTTAGATCTTGATTTTCATTATACTTAAGGAGACATGTTCTTTCTAAATGTAGCTGTATTTCAGTCAATGGAGTTACACAAATGATGGAGCAATAGTTTTTCTTAAAAACTGAGTCCATGTTTACTTTTTTATATTGTAAGCAGCATGAAGAATTTATGTTCAAATATAGGAAGAATTAAATATCTATAGTAGTATTAAACTTAAAATAAATTAATTCTAAAGGGAAATATTTAGTCCTGAATAAAACAGCTATTCATGTAAATGGGACATGCAGAGTTAAATTCTCAAGTACTACATTCAAAGTGTGCCCTTTCCCTGGTGTCTATGTTGGAGGGGAGGGACAGAAGACTGCTCAATATGTATTACAGAAATTTGAGACAGAACCAGATTTTTTTTTAAGAATCTGTGAATTTCACACTTGTAATGTGTCAAAATACTTTTTGCAAGTATTGTATTTACTACCGGTAGTTGAATTAAAGAATCTGAAAGCATCCCATTAATACATTATTCATTAAAATCTATTTCTAAACAATTTTATTTTAAGCCATTATAATTTACTCTGTAAATCTGTATTTCGTATTGCTTTGGGGGACCTGGTAGAAAGTAGCGTTAGACTGATAAATGTAATTCTAGAAATAATAGCTAGTCTTCAAACAACTGGTCACCTAGCAAATTAAAGAAAAAATTTAGAGCTAATCTGTTTCATACAATAGACTAACTAGTGTAAATTCATTTGAAAAATATCATTTCTAAGGTAAGGTCATCACAGTTAAAAGACAAAAATCTTACTCACTCATCGCTAACTTTTAGCTTGAATCTGGAAGATATGATAACTTGGCTTTGTCATTACACATTACTTCGTTTCCTTTCAAACATTCTACATTCATGCCTTTGTGTAAATAATTAAATGAATTAATTTACAATGTGCTTCCTTTTTGCTATTTTAAAAGTTGAACTGGATATCTTCTGCAGAAGCTTATAATCTTGAAAAAGTTCACAAACCATGAAAATCTATTCATATTTTATAAGTAACTCCAACCAGTAAACTGGAAATGGCATGAAATTAGTTCTGTATGCTCAATAAAAAGAGGTAACTGTTCTCTGCGGTATTTTGTGGGGAAGAGATGCTTGCTGTGTTTATTTTCTGAGGAAAAAACAGTTTCTATAATGCCAGATAACTTATTGTGTGGCTCTGAAACTCAAGGGATGCATTTACACTAGGGAATCTTATTTTAAACCTGTTCTACAGGTATACATGGCAGATGTTGGCAGAGCCTTGTCTATACTTTGGCTCCCATCAGTGCAGATTTTTCTTCTAAAGCTCTTTAGTGTAGACCAGGGGTCTCATACTCTATTTACACTAGGGCCACTGCCAGTCCTCAAATCCTCCCAGTGGGCCATGTCACTCATGCCACCCAGAACCTGCCCCCCACCTGCCTAAGGCTCTGGGAGGGAGTTTGGGTAGGGAGTGGGTGCAGGCTCTGGGAGGGGGTGTGGGAAGCCGAAGGAGGTGCAGGCTCTTAGACTCGCATGCTGGCAAGCAGTGGAATGTCTGGCTATTTCTGGCTGGGCACAGGACAACTTAGATATAGGGAATTCCCAGACTCTCCCTGGGAGGGGGTCAGGGGTGTGGCGCTTACCTAGGATGACCAGACAGCAAGTGTGAAAAATCGGGACAGGGAGTGGGGGGGTAATAGGAGGCTATATAAGAAAAAGACCCAAAAATCGGGACTGTCCCTATAAAATCGGGACATCTGGTCACCCTACGCTTACCTGGGACTCCAAGGCGGGGTGGGCTGGGGGGCCTCCACTTGCTTCTGCCCCCAGACTCCGCCCCCACAGCGTACCATTGGCTGCAGGGGCACTCAGGGTGGGGGCAGAGTGTGGAGGCAGAGGCACAGCCCCACCCCAGACCGCAGGGAGGGGCTGGCAGCCACTGGGGCGAGCTGGCAGACGCCGCTCAGCTCCACTGTGCTGCCGGGACCCTGGGCCATTGTAAGTTGCCTGGGGGAGCACCCGGGGGTGGCAGGTGGGGTCAAGGGAGAGATCCGGCCCCAAAACTGCTGGAGCCCACGGGCCATGGTGGGGAGGCTCATGGGCTGCAGATGGCTTGCGGGCCAGGAGTTTGAGACCCCTGTTGTAGACAAATCCAAAGTATGAACTTTAACTGGATATTTGCAAAAGTCTGCCATGCTTATGCTTCAAAGAGCCCCATTTGCTCCACTAGGACTACTCGCACAATTAAGTACTCAATGTGAGTAAGTCTGACAGAATCTATTCTATTGTAAATCAAAATTCATAAGCAGGTATGGCCCTGATTCAGCAAGGTAGTTAAACACATGCATAACTTTAAGCAGGTAAGTAGTCCCCTTGACTTCAGTAGGACTACTCGCCTGCTTAGAGTTATTCATATGCTTAACTACCTTGTTAAATTGGGACCTAAAACACAAGAAACTACTAACTGGATGCTGCATAGTAATTATAAATAGTTCAATTTGGCCTCCTGCATAATATCACTTGTAGAGAATGTAAGTGTCTGTACTGTGAACTTCCAGAGAGCAGTAATCACAGAAGTTACTCACCCTTCCCTCTCCCCTTTCTCTTGGTATAGGGTTCCAAAGGTATAAAAGTGGGAGCATTGCCCAACTGTCCTTCAGTATGTTCTACCACCAGAGGTGCAGCAAGCTCAGATTGGACTCTGATAGCTTGTCTACGTGGGGAAGTTAATGAGCATCAAGTTAGGGTATGAATTTAAAGCCAACAGCTATTCTTCATGAACTCCCTGTGTGAACACACTTTCTGTGCATTAACAATGGCTTTGTGTGGTTTAACTTAATACATTTCTAAAGAGTATTAAGCTTATAATTGGAAAGGGCACTCTTAGTGCACAATAAGTGTCTCCTCATGAGGAGTTCATGCAGAGTAGCTAGCATGCACTGGCTTTTCCCCATGTAGACAAGCCCTGAGTCTTCCCCTTGATGAACAGTAGTGTATAATATTGGCTATACAATCAAATTTGTTTAAGTATGAGCAGGGGGAGGAAATTCTTGTTTTATTTTTTGTTCAATTTACAGATTTGTTTAACATTTAAACCTTGCTTGAATGTAACAAGCTTTGCTTCATTTTTAAATTCCTTTAATCTACTTATTCCCTTAACCATATTTTAATTCTAGGCTCAAAAGCCATATATTGTACAGAGGAGAGGAGCTGAATTTGCCTTATCTACTATAGCTAAACATTTCGGTGCTGAAATGGTACTAGGATTGCCACATCTCTGGGATGCTATGGTTGGTCCACTAAGAAATAATACTAACCTAAACAGTTTTGGTATGTACACTTCTTATTATATTCTTGTTGTTTTTGTTTCGTTATAGCATACGTGTTATCTGAAACTGGACATCTGTTTGTTTTAACAGATCGGAAGTCCTTATTGGAAAAGGGAGATGTGTCTGCTCAGGAGTTGGTCAATTCTCTACAGGTGTTTGAAACAACAGCAGCTTCAATGGACATTCAGCTTCACCCTTTGGTAATTAGCATGTTATACTTCAAAGCGATTTCCTGACAAAACAACTTACATTCATTGCCATTGTTTAATGTATTTTTTTTTTTTTTTACAATATTTCAGTTCTTTATATAGTTGTATTGCTATTAGTTTGCTTGTGTACTCTTTTCAGATCACTTATACTTGTCTCCTTAAGAAAAGAGACCGCTTCCTCCATTTATTTTTTTTAGCTTCTAGATGTGAAAGCTGCTTGTTCTATCCCTTCTCTATGTGCCTTTTTTTAAATATAGTTCAATTCCATATTTTTTTATCTACAAGGTGCAGGATAGGTCAAGAAAATTAAATTATCTTCTCTGTTCATATATCATCTCTAAAGAGGGAGAAAAGCCATTTGGAAATGTAGTTGTTGGTAATATCTGAAATTCAAGCTGCAGTGCAGTTTGCATTGTGTTATGTCAAAAGACCACAGCAAGCTCCTTGAATTTAAATGTATTTTGTTCTGGTTCAGAGGTTTCCAAACTGTCTGTGGGGAGCTGACTGGTCATATGGGCCTGTCTCTTCTTTGCTGTTAAACTGCATTAAAGTATAGATACAAATATAATTAAATATTTTCCTAATTCTACTTTTCTGAATAAGGAGTTGCTGTAGTTGACTCAGGAATGTGAAATAATTTAAAGTGGAAAGAAGGGTGGCCAATACAATTATGACTGGGATAGGAGGTGGTCCAATATTTCCCTGTCTAGTCAGCAAGGAAGAAAATGATTAACTGAAAAGACTCTTCTGAACTTGAATGCCAAGATTTTAAAAAAGAGCCTCAAGTTAGGTTCCTAATTCCATATGCAAGCACTTAAATAATGTGGGGTTCTTTTTTTTTGTTTTTGTTTTTGTTTTTTTTCTAAAAGTGCTGAGAACTTAATTCTCACAGATTCAGATGATGCTTTTGCAGCTTGAAACTTCTTTCCTATCTGTTGAGTACTTAGATTTTAAATTCTGGTTTAAAAACTTCGTACATCTGTTTTGCTAATTGAATTCTTGCTGTGCTGGAGAATATCCCTTGTTCCAGGTGCAAGTAAACTAGTCTTGCATTATGTTCGTATGGGCAGTATAGTGTTTTTTCTCAGACATTTCTGCATTCAGAAGACTTCATCTGGGTATCTTTATGATATTGACTAGGATACAATAATTGATAAAATAGAAAATATACTTATAGGCAATATAGAGATCTGACTTTTTTTTTCTCTCTTTTCAGTTGATACAGCATTTGCCTCATCTTTATATGTGCCTTCAACATCCGAGCACTGCAGTGAGACACATGGTTGCTCGTTGTGTAGGTGTCATGAGCAAAATAGCTACCATGGAAACAATGAATATTTTGTTAGAGAAGGTTATTCCATGGCTGGGAGCAATAGATGACAATACCAAACAAGAGGGTGCAATTGAAGCACTTGCTTGTATCCTTGCTTGTATTATCTAAAATCATGTGATTAGCAAAAAATACAATTTCTGTATTGTGAAAAGTAGAAAATGAAATTAAAATTTCATCATCCTAGTGTAGGATGATGGGCTTCCTCTTGGATCACTTCAATCGCCCATCAGATGAGTTTTTTTTGCTCCTGTTGAGGTTTTAGTGGAGATAGTGTGAAAGAGAATTGCAGGATTATCTTTCCAATGGAACTGAAAGGCAACAAGTTTTTTAAAATGATAAAATTGTATGCATATCATGTAATGAATCTGTGGCAAACTACCACAAAATACGATCAAGGCCCATAGCTAAATAGGACTATCAAAAAATTAAACATATTAAGTGGATAATAAATAACTCTGCAAGCTCTTACGGTGAGAAACATTCTTGCTTAGGACGTAAGCCAACCACTAACTGCCTAAGGTTCTTCTAAAGCATCTGTCCCTGTTAGAGGCAGGATTCCAGACTCTGACTTACTGATGTGATCCAGTGTGGCAATTCCCATGTTGCAAAGAATATGTACAAAGGGTTGTTCGTATGGCCTTTTTATTTCATGTTTATCTTTAGGTATTTAGGATCGAGAGCTGTCTTACATATGAACAGTTATGATACTTTCAGTGTTTTTTGTCCTTTTTGAAATCTAGTTAATGTGTGTTAAATTATTTGTCCTAAAATGCAGGATTTGTAGTGATAACAGAAGTTGGAACAACAAATGCAGCGTTCTTCTTCAAGTGTTTTTCCCTGTGGGTGCTTCACTTCATATGCATGCATGCCCGTGCACCTTTGATTGGAAATTTTTTTATGGCAGTGTTTGCAGGTCCAAGCCTGCGCCCTACACATCCTCAAGCTTCAATCTGAGAGTTTATAGGGAAGGGCAAACTCGCTGCTGCTTCAGTTCCTTTTCAACGACCTGTAGCCTAAGACAGAGATGAAATTACTGTAAAGTGGCTCCAGAACTGGTTAAATGACCATACTCAAAACATAGTTATCAATGGTTCATTGTTCAACGGGGAGGCCATATCTAGTGGGGGTCCAGCAGGGGTCTATCATGGGTAGGGCCCTACCAAATTCACGGTCCATTTTGGTCAATTTCACGGCCATAGGATTTAAAAACTCATTAATTTCATGATTTCAGCCATTTAAATGTGAAATTTAACGGTGTTGTAATTGTAAGGATCCTGATTCAAAAAGGAAGGTGGTCACAAGGTTATTGTAGGGGGTGGGAGTTGCAGTACTGCTATCCTTACTTCTGCACTACTGCTGGCGGCAGCGCTGCCTTCAGAGCTGGATAGCTGGAGAGAAGTGGCAAAGCCACCACTAGCAGCAGCGCAGAAGTAAGGATGGCAATATACATGATTCTGCATTTTTGTTTTGCCAGCAGCCATCTACTTTGACAACTTGCTTCTCAGGGGTTAGTCCCTTGTAGAGGTTCAATCTACAGGCTTTAAGGCTCTGTTCCTGTTCTGCTCTCTGAGGCTGAATGCTGAATTCAGAATTTTCTGTCTTGATGCCAGTCCAGTGCATCAAGTTTATAGAGGTTACTCTGGATTCCACAACCACCAGAGCTTTCTTGTCATTTGATAGATTCAGCAACCTAATCTTGGACCTTCAGAGAAGTCCTCAAACTATAGGTCGGACCTGCCTGTAGCTGTTAAGTTACATTTATTATGTCCCACAAAGGCTGGGGTTGCATTTGAGATCTCTCCAAGCCTAGCTCAGGACAGTCTACAAACCCAACAAACACAGCTTGGCCAAGATGGTATCTATTCTGCAGAAGATTCTCACTTCCCTCAGTTGGTGGAAAGATCCCTGCAAAATGTGTCTGGGACCCCATTTACGTGTCTTTTCTCTTAGTCAGAGAGCCTGCACCATCTTGGGATTCAACCTTGTCCCAGATGCTCTGATGAAACCGTTCTTCAAGCCCATGGTGAGCTGCTCTCGCCTTCATTTATCTTTCAAGACCTCCTGCTTAGTAGCAATCACCTTGGCTAGGAGAGTTGAGGAAGTGGGTGCCTTTATGGCTGATCCACCTTACTCAGTTTTCTGCTGGGACAAAGTGAGCCTTCATCAATACCCTCGTTTCCTACCCAAGATCTCTTCCTACAACCATATTTAATCAGAATATTTAGTTGCTATTCTACCCTGAGCTTCATAGTTCTAGGAAAGAAACTAATCTTCACATCCTGGGTGTTAGAAGAGCTGTAGGCTTCTACCTCCATAGTACCAAAGCCTCCGCTAGGCCCTTTGTTTCTATATATCCACTCAGACTGTCTAAATGGGTTTTGGGCTGTATTCTGTCATGCTTGAAGCTTCTGGATGGCACCCTTCTTCTAGGGTGACTGCCCACTGTACTAGGGAACAGTCCCCTTCAATGGCTCTGCTTAAAAACTGCTCCTGTTTTAGATATCTGTAAGGCCACTCCCTGATTTTTTTCCAAGCACTAAGCAAATGCAGCCTTTGGGATGGCTGTCTTCCAATCGGTACTAGACCCTGCCCCTCAGTTCCCAACTCAGTAGTCTGGGCACTGCTAGGGAGTCACCTGAAGTGGCTCACACATAGGGACCACTATTCAAAGAAGGAGAGGTTACTCACCTATACAGAAACTGGAATTCTTTGAGGTGCTTTGTCCCTATAGGTGCTCCACTCGCTACTCTCCTTCCCCTCTGCTTTTGAGTCCTGGTCTCTCTCCAAGTTTCATGGTAGAGAATGAACTGGAGCAGCAGCGGGTCTGCCCTTCCCTACATATCTTCAGACCAGAGCACAAGGAGATGTAGGGTGCAGGTGCAAACCTGTGGATTCTGCTCTTGAAAATCTCTGATCAAAGGCATGTGGGCATGCGTGCATGTATGAATTTGAGCATCCATAGGGACAAAACATCTCAAAGAACTCCAGTTACTGTTTAGGTAAGTAATCTCTTCTTTCGTTGGTAATACCAGAGCTTAAAAAAAACCCCAAACTATTCTGAGCCTTTTTTAAGAAAATAATTCTAATCTAACCAAAGATCTAACTGAGCAGAGAGATCATCTTTGGCAGGTAACTATTTTTGTCCTCATTTTAAAGAGTGAAATTCTTGTATGAACAAACTTGAAGACTGATAGAAACTTCTCATAACCAAAGAAAGCTTCACTTTCAAATGACTGAAAATAAACAAATTATCTTGCTTTATTTGCATGTGAGGTAGCAGAGCAAATGAGCCAACAGTGATTTCTGGATCTGAAGCAGAAGGGAAACCTTTAGCCTGTTGCCAGTAGAATGAGCTATTACTTCACTAGTTTCAATCAGAATGCAAAATCTTACAAAATTAGTATGTTATTGTGCCCACCCACCCTATTTTTCTGCTTGTCATTTTTCTCCTTTTATGGTTGCAGTAATTTCCATATTTTGAGTTACTCCGCTCTTAGACTGAGTAATGATATGTACTGTCCCACAGTCTGCAGCATCTGCTACAAGGCAGATTTCTGGCAATAGCAGTAGGCTGGTGCTTATCACTGTAATGGTACATTAAATCTTTGGATTATGTCGTTTTTGGTGTTTTAGTCCTATTTAGTTCTATTGTGTGCCCAGCCTAGAATTTTTTTGTGTTACTTCAGTTAAACTTTTAAAAAATATTATGGGGGTATCACAAGCAACTCTATAGTGTAGGAGAAGTTGAAATTTGCATTTTCAGATGGCTAAAATCCCTTATTTTTGTTTGGTCTCCAATTATCTATCTTGTTGTTGCAAAACTGAATTTTCTGCTTCAGGTTTTTTTTTTAGGGAAAGGTTTACTGACTTTTGGAAGTTTGTCGTTGTCCTCAGATTTCTTTGCATTTCTCTAGCTAAACAGCCATGTCACCTATCCAGGGGAGCCTCCAATGCACCAGTGCCTCTGTGTAGAAATTCTGATTCCTGGATGCTGCTGCCTGATGTGCTGGTGATATAAAGCAGCATGGTGGAATGCTTTTAAATGTTGATGCCTTGATCAAAAGTACCTAGGCTACATCTGTACAGCTGCAGACCCCCATTCAGTCCCTCACATCAGCTTAAGTTCTCACTTGATACCACCTTTCCCCCTCAGCTCTTCTGGTGCACCATGCAGCTATACCATGGAGAGCTGAGGGGGTTGAGAAAGTATGTGGGGACTAAGCTGATACGGGAGGAGCTGATTGGTTATGGTTCATCAGAATGTAGTAACTGTTTGTTGGAGCTCTCTTCCGCCACACTTCTTTCCCATCTCCTTCTTGCACAGCCCACACATGACCTAGCCCCCTGCTGATTTGCGTCCCCTTTTCTTTCTTGCATTGCATCCATGCCCTCACACCACCCTGCTTCCCACAGTTTGCTCCCACATATTTTTCCCATACATCACTTGCTCCACTCCACTATCCATATTCCCCGCCATGCCTCCCTCCTATATAAACATTGTTTTATTTTTATATATATAAATATAATAATTTGATAAAATCTCTATATGTAGGGAAGCAGAGTGATGGGAGGGAGACCAGGCTCATGGTAGTAACTGGGGATATAGATGGACACAGCTAGAAACTTTCTGACTCTTATGGTTTATACCTCATCTAAACCTTGCAATTCACAATTATCATTTAGCTTTCCCCGCCG
Source organism: Trachemys scripta elegans (assembly GCF_013100865.1). Lineage (NCBI taxonomy): Eukaryota > Metazoa > Chordata > Testudines > Emydidae > Trachemys > Trachemys scripta. The sequence continues at coordinate 95,796,577 of NC_048304.1, read as the reverse complement.
TACCTCTCTCAAATCCATTAGTCATAGTTCATATGCCTTCTCAAAACAAAATGTGCAACCTTCATTCCAACCACGCAAATATTGCAAAAATAAAGTGTCACCTAAATAACTATTAATGCTACAAACCATTATGCCACAAGATGAATACTAGTTCTACTTTCAAAAGCAAAACATTTTGTCCATTAACGATCTAGGAAAATTATCAGCTAAAAATCTACATCATACACGCTAACACTCTACTAATTATCTGAAATATTCTGTAAAGATCCAATTTCTAACCCTCTATGCGGTCAGAGTCAAAGGTTGCACATTTTGTGTGGAAGTGGAAACATATTTTTTGAATTGTGAATGCAGGAGAGTTGAAGAGGGGAAGGCACAACTGTGGTTGTGGGTTACAAAGATTGGCCAAGGACTTAAGCGATTTCCTGGCTCTAACAATTGTGTTGGCGGTATGAGCACTTTTTTAGTCCATCCCCAGACCTCCAGGAGAGATGTAATCTACATTTGACTTCTTAAAATGTCAACATGATTTCTGTTTAGGTTTAATTTAATTTTGGAACTCCTTTGGTGAAATGAAGCCTCTGTTTTGTTTTCAATGTCCCTTTCAAAGAATTGCAGCATTTCTAGGAGGGTCATCCTTAAATGACTAGTTGATATACGCATTTCTGAAATTGTCTCCCCGATGTATTAGTATAAAATTCTACTCCTGTTGACTTGATGATGATGATGATGCAAATTTTTTGCTGATGTACAGGATCTGATTGAAGTCTTGACTACTAATCACAAGTACAAAATAAACAATTTGTGGTGTTAATATAAAGCAGGTACTGAACTGGTTAAAATATTTCCTTAATAACACATACAGCTGTAATGGAACAGCTAGATGTTGGTATTGTTCCATATATTGTCCTTCTAGTGGTCCCAGTTTTGGGTCGAATGAGCGATCAGACGGACAGTGTACGTTTCATGGCTACTCAGTGCTTTGCAACTCTAATTAGACTAATGCCCCTTGAGGTAAGTTGGAGTTATGTTTGAATACATTTGTGTTCTTTGTCCTCTTATTGTTCAGTAGCCCACAAGGAACCAACTCAGCCCTCACATAGGTTCAGTTCATATAGAAGTCACTAGGAGGGGCACCTGTGTATATAAGGGCAAAAATGAGATACTAGTAATGAAAATAAACAAAACTCTGGTGAATGGTATACATTGTCCTTTATCCATAGCTGACCTCTCTGAAAATCTAAATGAAGATCAAGTGCAATCTGCAATATATTTAATACACCTTAAGAAGTAACCAGTTTTTCTTCAAGTGCATGCTCATGTTGATTCCATTCTAGATGTGCGTGTGCCCACGTGAACAATTGTCAGAGACTTTTGCCTTCATGGTATCTATAGGGTCGGCTGCAGCGTTCCCTTGAGTGCCGCGTTCATGTATATTAGGTGCTGCTGACCCTACATCCTCAGTTCATTCTTACCTCCCGTGACAGTTGGTTGGAACACCTTGTCTTGCAAATCGCAAGAGCATTAGCGGTTCTTTACAGCCTTTGTTTATCTCGGGGTTCTCAAATTTCATTGCACCGCGATCCCCTTCTGACAAAAATTACTGCACAACCCCAGGAGGAAGGACTGAAGCCTGAGCCCTTCCACCCAGGCAAAGGGCCTGTAATCTGAGCCTCGCCGCCCAGAGCTGAAGCCCTTCAGGCTTCGGCTTTGGCCCTGCATGATGGGGCTCGGGCTTTGGCCTTGGGCCCCAGCAAGTCTAACACCAGCCCTGGCAACCCCATTAAAACGGGGTCGCAACCCACATTGGGGTCCTGACCCACAGTTTGAGAACCACTGGTTTATCTTTTTTTGTATATAGTTTGTAGGTACTTAACCGTTAAGTGATAGGTTAGTTTGGTAATTAGTCCCGTCTGGGACTTCGCCTTGGAACAGGGCATCCCTGCTCTCTCGGCTTCAAACTGTGATGCAGTAGGCCGATGCCTATCGATGATCCCCAGGACAGCTGTTTTAAATGTTTTGGAATCCCATAGAAAGGACAAATGTTGAATCTGTAAAAGCTTTCAACCTAGAACCCAAAAGGAGCGGGGTATCCACTTGAGGGCCCTCCTCATGGAGGCTGCGCTTCCTCCTGCATTGGAGCCCTCCCACTTGGACACCACAGCACTGGAAGGGAAAGGGGCTTTGGGCAAATGACCAGTGGCAGGCCATGTGCCCTCCACGGGGCTTCATGGGTATACCGCAGAGGTTGGACCCCCCAGCCAGGCCTGGGATTTGACTCCAGGGAGCAGCTGGGGACCTCGGTCTCTCCCAGAGCCCTCATTGCCTGAAGCAGCTCCGGCGGCTAAAGAACAAGTAGGCCAACTGGCACCGCAGATGCCACACCAGGTGACACTCGTCTAAGACCCCGACATCTAAGGGCAAGCTGATCATGGTACCGCCTCATAGGGTAGTAGAATACCCTCTGTCACTAGACCGCAGGCTCAGATCTCCATCTCCTTGGCCTCAGACCTTGGCACCGTATCCTAGCTCTCTGACCAGAAGGCCCAAGTCCTCAACGCGCTCTTCCTCTACAAGACATGAGATACCAGAGTTGCAGTGCCTGTTCCCATACCACCAGTACCAGCGAGCTTCCTGTCAAAGATCGCCGCAGCCCAGGTCACCTTCTCCCAGATGGTCTCCCAGACGTTGGTCCCCGCCAGTCCAGGGCCACTCCTTGTCATGGCACCAGTCCCTTTCCCCCTGGTATCATTTGTCGGGCAGGTGCCGTTCCTCGCCCTCGCCTCGCTGGGCGCCAACCAGAATCAGTTGGCAGACCCAGGCCTTGACGGCTCCACCCTGGTCACCAGAAGAGGATTGGTCCAAGTCGAACTGGGAGCAGCCCCTCGCCAAGGAGGGGTGATTCATCACCGATGCATGAGACTGGCATGGACCTGCAGCGACAACATGGCAACAGGGACAGTGGCCCACTCAATGGCTGTACTGGAACCCACGGGGGCATGCTAGTAATGCCGGTCCCATTTTCCCACCAGTCCTTCTGGGCCACCTCGGACAAACCAGCCCCGGCGCCACCAGCACCGGCGTTGGAACGTGGGTACCGAATCCAATGCAGAGAAAGCACACTGAACCCCAGCACCGAAGGAGCCATACCCAGAGAGGGAGGGGGGAACCTGCTCCTCCATAGGCGGTGCAGTCTTCATCACCGAACAAAGTGAGGGTGGGTCCCTCTGAAATGGACAGTCTCCCCGACAACTTCAAGGAGCACCAGGCCCTCCTTAAAAGGGTAGCTGCTAATTTGAACCTATAAATTGAGGTGGTCTCAGAGGAGTCAGGCGACCTCTTTAACATTATATCCTCCTCCACTGTGGCCTGGGAAGCCGTTCCCCAAGGCCTAGACTGCAGGGGTGGAGGAGGCAGAGGGCGGAAGTCCCCAGTTGGGTTCCTGCAGGAGGAAGGACAGAGACAAGGGGTCTAAGCAGCGACACCCATGGTCTTCTCACTAGTCTTCTCAGTCTGACTCTCCCAGGAACCAAGGGCCAGAAGCAGTCATTTTGAGGGTGCGCCCGAGGACGAAGCCCCAGTTACTTCACTGGATACACTCTCCGCCCCTTTCAATTGGCTTGGTCTTAGCTAACTTTGGACCATTGGGTGCTAGAAGTAATATCCTCAGGTTACACCCTGCAGTTCAAGCAAGCAAGGTAGAGCCAGATCATCTGCCCTTTGCCAGGACTGCAGCACGACCTCCATCTCATAGCCACTCACTTCCCCGGGCCCAGGATTGCTTTGGTAGATGGCCTTAGCAGGACCTTCTCATCTTGCCACAACTGGTCCCTCCATCTGGAAGTCGTCAGCTTCATCTTCCACAAGTGGAGAACTCCCCCAGGTGGATCTGTTTGCGTCCAGACAGAACAGGAAATGCCATGTTTTTCTGTTCAATTCGGGGGATCGACAGAGGCTCCCTGTCCGATGTTTTTCTGCTCCCGTGGTCAGGGGCTCTGTTTTACGCCTTCTTCCCCAGTACCGTTAATTCACAGAGTCCTCCTGAAGATCAAGCAGGACAAGGCAAGGTAGTCCTCATAGTGCCAGCTTGGCCACACCCGCACTGGTTCGGCACATTCCTGAACCTCTCGCTGGCCATTCGTTGCAGCTACCACTCTGGCGGGGCCTGCTATCCCAGAACGATGGCAGTCTCCCGCATGGTTAAATGCGCAGGAACAGCAGAGCTCAGCCGATGTCCCCTGTCTACTGACCTGTTGGACAGTAGAAAGCCCTCCACCAGATCAACCTACTGGCCAAATGAAAGTGGTTCGCCTGCTGGACCTCGGACAAAGGCGTTCAGCCTAAGTGAGCCTCACTGCAGTTAATCCTAGACTACCTTCTGCATCTCAGTCTTCAAGGCCTGTCCCTTTCATCTGTCAAGGACCACTTGGCGGCTACCTTGGCCTTCCATCTGCCACTCAAGGGAGAGTCTGTTTTCGCCCAGGACATGACTGCCAGGTTCCTCAAGGGCCTTGAGTGCCTCTACCCGCAAGTCAGGGACTCCATTCTGCCATTCAGCACCTGAATCTGGTGCTGTAACGGCTCACAAGACCCCATTTTGAACCTCTGGCTTCATGCTGTCTCCTCCTCCTTTCTTGGTTACAGTGACATCTGCCATTCAGGTCTCTGAGATTAGAGCGCTCACCTCAGAACTGCTCTAAACTGTCTTTTACAAAGACAAGGTCCAGCTGAGGCCACAATCGGCTTTCCTGGCCAGGGTGGTCTCTGTTTCATACGGGCCAGGCCACTTACTTACCTTTTTTTCCAAAGCCCCATAAGTCGGAGGAGGAGCGTAGGCTGCATTCCCTAGACATCAGGAGGGTATTGTCCTACATTGAAAGCACCAAGCCATTCTGTAAGTTGACACAATTCATCTCAGTGGCCAACTGGATGAAAGGTCACCCAGTGTCTGCTCAAAGAATTTCTTGTTGGATCACCGCCTGCATTCACCACTTCTACAATCAGGCAAAAGTGCCACCCCCAGCAATCGTAGTCGCCCACTCGACCAGTGTGTAGGCCTCTTCGGCAGCTTTTCTGGCCCAAGTGCCTATCCAGGACATCTATAGGGCAGCCCCCTGATCATCCCACTGTGCACTTACCCAGCAGCCTGGGACGATGCTGGCTTTGGTAGAGCAGCTTTACAAGCCGCTAAAGTGTGAACACCAAGCCCACGTCCGAGGATACTGCTTGTGAGTCACCTAGAATGGAATTGACATGAGCAAGCACTCGAAGAAAAAAACTGTTTCCTATCTTTCGTAATTGTTGTTCTTCGAGATGTGTTGCTCATGTCCATTCCATTACCCGTCGTCCTACCCCTCTGTCGGAGTTACCAGCAAGTAGGAACTGAGAGCATGTAGGGTCGGCGGTGCCTAATATACTGACACATGAGTGCAGCACTCAAGGGGGCGCTGTAGTCGACCCTACAGATACTGCAAAGGCAAAAGTCTCTGACAGCTGTGCACGTGGGTGCGCACACACCTAGAATGGAATGGACATGAGCAACACATCTCGAAGGACAAGTTACAAAAGGTAGGTAACCATTTTATCTGATCTTGATTTTAATTATTATTAACACCGTTAAATCTCTTGTACTTTTAATTTCTGTATATTTTAGGGTTTTCCCCAGTGTTGCAGTCTAGAAAATGCTGTTTGTGTGAAACTTATTTTTTTACCAGTAGATGGTAATAAAACACAGTTTTCAAAATTCACTTACATTGGATTTTCACCAGTGATGTATGAATCACTGAATTGCAGCCTTTTGAGAATTGTCAACAAGATTTTGTATACTTTTTCTGATTTGGGAAGGCTTTCCCTCTGAATTAGATGAATCACTCTGTAATATTAATGCAGCACATGAGCACCATAGAGAATTTGTCTCCTGATGTGGAAGACTGCCCAAAAGCACATCCCTAGGGAATGTTGGACACCAAATGTACGTAGGCTTTCAGAACAAATAAGCCAACAATATAAGAGAGATTCAAAACTGTTTGTTTGACTTGGATCCCTTTGGTGAAGAAACTGTTGGGCTTGGGGAAAAGCTTATGAAAGAGGTTGGAAAGCAGTGGTGTGATCACTTGAGGGAGCCGATCGAAACAACAAATGTGGTTTCTCCTGCCCTGAGAGAACTCTCACTTGACTTCTCTTTAACTACTGTCCCTTCCTTCACCTCTAAATTCCCTGAGCAGGAGGTAGTCTGGTCCTGCCCTTTTAAAATTCTTTAACCCTTTGTTACTTGGCTTTTAGGCTTTCTGTTCCACAAAGGCGGTCTTCACTAAAGTTTTGTAGTGACCTTCTCTTGGCAGCCTCTCTCTCCCCCTCCCCCCCTCCCCCCCCACCAGCCGCTGTTCCTATCTTATTGTCTTTGACATAAACCAGGGGTTCTCAGACTTTTGTACTGGTGACCCCTTTCACATAGCAAGCTTCTGAGTGTGACACCCCCTCCCCCTTTATACATGGAAAAACACTTTTTTATATATTTAACACCATTCTAAATGCTGGAGGCAAAGCGGGGTTTGGCGGGGAGGCTAACATGTAATAACTTCATGACCCCCTGAGGGGTCCTGACCCCCAGTTTGAGAACCCCTTCACTACACTGTCCATCACTCTTTTTTGCTCCACATCTCCTCTTCCTTGTTCTTCTGGAGTACTGTATTTTCTTGGTGGTTCTGTATCCCTATCCATTCATTTGCATTTCCTTTAGGGTTCAGCCACCCTTCAATGTTCCCCAGGGCCCTATACTTGGTACTCTTCTTCTCTTCCTCTGAACCATTTGTCTGTGAACTTCTAAGAAGAATTCACTGTTACCTTAATGCTGATGTATCAACTACCTTTTATTTTTTAATTTTTTCTTTTCATTTTAAAATTTGCCTATCTGGAGCTTTGAAAGGAGGTACAGAAATTGAGTAGTCACAAATTGATACAAATGAGCAAAATTCATTCCGCTCTCACCTTGAAGTAGGACTCTCGCACTAGTGGAATAATCCACTCTGACTTAGAAAAGGTATTGGGGGAACTGTTCATTGGATGAAATTTAATGAATATACAGTACAAGGATGTAAGGTTAGACAATCGTATCAATTGCATGTATTCATATTAAATATTCAGTGTAAAGGTTATAAATAAGTAAAACAGAATTCTTCATTAATAAATTAAATGTCTCGATAATTCATGAGGAATTATATCTGAGCCTTTGGACAATTATCAATTCCAATTAGAAAAATCTTTTGAAGAAACTATCTGAACTGCTTTAATTCTACAGATGTGTCCTGTTGAATTTGACTAAATGTAAACATTAAACATATTTTAGAATGAGATTTGCCAATATCCAAATAATTAAAGGAAGATCTTGTAATAAGAAACTAAAGCTACAACATTTTCATTCTAAAAAATAGAGGAACTTGAGCACCCTCGGTAGCTGTTTTAATAACTAATAAATAGTTTGGGCCTATGTTATTTAGTTATTTTTGCTCAAGTTTGTTTCGAATTCCTTGGTATTAGCACAGCACCACTGTGCTCAGCGGTGGAACTAGAATTAAAAGCTAGCCCTTCTATAAGGCACTTCAAATTTTTATATTAAAACTTGATTCAAGACAAGCTTTTTTGAATGGTATATGCATTCAGACTAGAATTGAATCTTTTCCACTGAAAGAATTTAAACACTTCTATTTTTAATTTGTTTTAAATATAATAAAACCCAGGAAACTGAGATGGCTTTGTCTGATATCTGTGTTAATGACTGGATGGCAAGCCATCATTTATGTAGGACAAGAGAATGCATAAACTGGGGGGGTGGAGGAAGGAGACTAAGGACAGTGTGCTGGCATAGATTCTTGAACCCAGCAACTCCCATCTCGGCACTTAATCCTTCTTGATTCCCTTTTTCAAATAAATATTAACTAAAATATTGTAAGAGTTTGAATTTATTATAACATCTGTGAACACTTACTGGTGCAGCATGAAATAATTGAACAAACGGAAAATTTGATTCTAGCAGGAACTAAAAAAAAAAAGCATCGCTCCTTACTTGTAATGGTGGAGCAGACCAAATAGAAGCCCTCTTAGATTAAATCATTCCAAAACCCATCTGGGAGGAGACCATCACAGAAGCTGAAGAAATAGAGCTCTGGCACCTCCGTGGACCTTTATCTTGTCAATTTGAGATCCAGCTGGGGTGGGGGAAGTCTGGACAAGCATGCCTATCCAACAGAACAGTTTTGCCTGTCTCTTCAACCTAGTACCCCTCTACAGGGCTATACATTGTAACAGCCAATATGCTCATGCTGGTGATATGTAATTCCCCATATTTCCTCCGAATAAATACATGCATCCTATTCACAATTACATTTGCAAGAAAAGTGATTCTTTACCAGGAGTACATGTACCCCCATGGGTACACAATGGTCTTCCAGGGGGACATCAACACATTTAGATATGTGTCTAGTTTTACAACAGGCTACATAAAAAGCACTAGCGAAGTCAGTACAAACTAAAATTTCAGACGACTTGTTTATACTTCTCTATATATTGTACACTGAAATGTAAAGTACAAGATTTATATTTCAATTGATTTATTTTAGAATTATATGGTAAATACGAGAAAGTAAGCAATTTTCAATAATAGTGGCTGTGACACTCTTGTATTTTTATGTCTGATTTTGTAAGTAAGTAGTCTTTATGTGAGGTGAAACTTGGGGTACGCAAGACAAATCAGACTCCTGAAAGAGGTACAATAGTCTGGAAAGGTTGAGAACCACTGGAGAAGATGACTCTGAAATCTCTCTTAGAAGATGCACCTTAATGTGCCTTCCACACAAGGGCAAGGTTGTTCTTCATACTCTAGTCATTTCTTTCATATGTTACAGGAGATTACTCTTCCTTTGTTTGGGCCTCAGCTGAAAGAAAAGTTGCTACATATACCAGAAGTGGGAAAAAAGCTGTTAAATCTTAACTTAGAACTGATGAATTCAGGGTTACATTTTTTTTCCCCCCTTCCATTCTAAATGTCTGTACTTAAAAGCATCTAAATCCTACATAACTAGGTGGATCAGTTACTGCCTCATTGAAGCATATGCAGCTGCAGACCGACTGATTACGGAATGGATCAGGGCCCAGTAGATTTATTCCCTGGTGGCCTGTTGGGTAGAAGGGTCAGCAGCCACCACAGAAGAAATAAGCAAAGGTGCTACTTAGTAATCCATCAGCACATTTTGTAAATGTCTTACAAGATGGACCTTTAATCCTCAGCAGCAGTATTCTTTTATCAGGACAGTGGTCCAGGCATTAGTACCAGTGAGCAGAAAGGAAAAAATAGTATCCCAAATGTTTGTTTGGAGGAAATGTCAGGATTGCTACCTATTTTCTTTCTTCAACTTTTCTTTTCCTCCCGATGCATCCAATCGGAGTTAAATTCTTGGATTCTGTGATGGCCTAGTCTCAGCTCTAGTTATACAGTTACTGCTATTGAATAAGGCTTTGAGCTGAGTAAGCATTTGAATTGATCTATGAATAGCACTTCAGTGTTTCAATATAGCTTTGGAAGTACTCCTTTTGCATGAGGGACAAAGGGGCATATCAAAGTCTTGGGCAAGTGTGAACCTAGCCTCCAGTGTTTTTCTGGATATGAGGTCAACCCAAATATCTCCAATTAGGAGGTGAGGTCGTAGAAAGGGAAATTGGGTAATAGACTTTTCATTTTGTATTATAAACAAAAGTTAAAAATAAAGTAGGATGTCTGTCTACTCTTCTCCTCTCTCCCCCCCGCCCCTTCCGCCTGTGAAATAATCCACTTCTGGAGTTCAGACTTGTCCTGGCTGCACAGAAATATTGGTAGTGCCTTCTGTCTAGCTTCTAGGCCTCTTCTGTTTCAGGCAGCTGTAATGCTAACCTGTCAGCTTATTTTTTAGGAGGAATTAAGGGGACATCACAGTGATTAGCAAGGGGTGTTGTGATTTTTTTCTGTGTGTTTGTATATGTTTGTGAATGGGGTATTAGAACAGTCTTTGTTTCAAAGATGAAAAATCCCTTGTTTTCAGGAGTTCGTGCTGGAAATGAATTATTTGAGTTTGTTTTATCACGTATCAGGAGGTAGCCATGTTAGTTTGTAGCCACAAAACCATCAAGTAGTCCAATGGCACCTTAAAGACTAACCTCACTTGATGCATCTGAAGTGAGGTGTTTTTTACCCACGAAAGCTTATGCCCAAATACATCTGTTAGTCTTTAAGGTGTCACCAGCCTCCTTGTTTTATCACGACCGTTTGGTTTCAGTTTAGATTTGTTTGTCTCTGGCAGACAACTTAAGGTTTTTATAATATAAGAGAATGTATCCATTGTACAGACTCTTGTGCATTGTCTTCAGACTTTTAGAACATTTCAAAATGTGAGGCTCTTTATTCGGTTGCTGAATGAGTAAAAGAGCTATGAACAAACGTGGGATTTCTGATGTATATTGGTTCCCAATCAACCAGAACAGTGAAACTTATATTTTAAAGTGGTTGTGAGATTGTATTTGGAAGTTGATAATTCAGTGTGCACAGTTCTTGATCACTTAATTTCAAATATTCATTCCAGAGAGCCATCAAAGTACAAGACTAGAAAACTATGCTTGGAAGAGATAATACAGAGTAAACAATTCAATTTATCGTTACTGTCTCTTGTACATATTCATGATAAATGGTTTTGCTATAAGTTGACACAGGACTTCCATTTGTGTTTTTTTTTTTTTTTTTTTTTTTTAATCTAAAATAGAAAAGGTGGTTGAACAGGTAATGTATTTAAAAAATCAAAATGAAGTTGCATGCTTTTCTAATTGGAGCACTACAATCTGAAAACTGGGTTGCTTGTGCCTTTCCTTTATTAGATAATGCTACCATATGGCTGATACAAGACTTCGGAGCCTTTTTCACTTCAGCTAGCAGCCCCACTCCCACTAATCAGTCACTTCTGTTCCTTGACAGAGATCAGACACTTGAGTCAACCGATCAGCTAAGTAAAGATGGGGGCAGCTAGTCAGAAGAGGAATCTCAAAGCACTTTATAGGTTACACAGACATGGCACTGACAAGAGTAGGCCCTATGGGCCAGATTTTTAAAGATATTTAAGGTGCCTGACTCTCCTGCCATCTACAGCCACTCTCCCTCTAGGCAGTAGGGAGGTCCACTGAGTTCACTCTGCCCTCAGGTTTGGTGCTATGGGGCTGCCCACCCAGCACTGAATCAATCCGGGAAGTGGTGACTGACAACCGTGGAGGGAAGTATGCACCCCCTCACCTCAGTCTGAAAATTGAGTGGCTTTTACATTCTGACTTCCAAGAGACCAAGGCAGAAGGGAATCTCTTGTCTTCCTCCCTACTTCAGGCAGTCAGGCTTCATGAGTAGGCTTGGCATACTCCTCAGTAAGAGAGGGGTTCCATTCTGTCCATTGCAGCTGCAGTCATCACTGCCTTCTCTTTTTCCCTACACAAAACAAAATGAGGGAGCAGACAGGAAACTGCCAAGCTATGGTCTGAGACTGGCTTCATTCATATTCTTTGATTCAACATTTTCCCTATCCACTACTAGTCCTGTTACTCATCAGTGAGTGACACTGAAGCTTGTGCAGAGGCCCCAACCATCACTTTTTGTAGACCCACCATCCTTGGAAGCTCAGAAGAAGGGAATTGTTGTCTGGACTTGGACCCTTATCCTGGGGTGAAGTTTAACCAATACTCAGAGCCTTCTGCTCAGTAGTATGCCAGACTATTTCCTTCAGAAGACTGAGACACTTAGTGGAGGCAGTGACATCTACCCTAATCCTCTCTGAGGCAAAGAAACAAAGTCAGTCTCTCTCTCTCCCCCCTCCATATAAGCACAGGCAGAGATTGATGTTTTCTTCCCAGTTCACTAAGCTATTAGGGCATTAATCTCCGAATCCAGGTGAAATCTGATGTAAAACCTGCCTTTCCTAAGACTATGTGTAAATTTCATAGGCTGACAAAGTCCTTTTGATTCATTGTGGACTGCTCATCTAGAGCCTGCAATTTGCAAGCAATTGGTCTATCACAGCTGTCATGAAGCCAGGAGGCTTTCATCTCTTCATTGAATTCATACCTTCAATCTAAAACCTCCTCTCAACGTATTTCTCTGATTCGCCATAGGTTCTCAATTATTTCAATTCTCTGCTTTTGCCTTTTGGCCTAAGAACAGCAACTGAGTCTTATCAAAGGTCCTGATAATGGTTTGTTGTTGTACTCTCTCTCACACCCCTCCAACAATTGAAATCTTACCTTTCTACTTAGTTCTCGTTTTAGGTTATAGTTTGTAATTTGAGTACTCTTGGGAAAGTTATCTACTAGTTTTTGGGGGTAGATTGTAGCTTAGGAAGAAAAGGTGTCAGATTTTTATCAGCCGACTGGTGAAGCTACCTTATTAAGTAAAGGCAGAATAATCCAACTTCCACGTACTTTTACAGGTAGGACCAATGTTCCTCTTTTGTGTACAAAAGTTTATAGTTTTCCTTTGGTAAATGTTCAGGATATGTTCTGTTTTTGTCAATTCTCCAACTTTGAATGAGCTAGCCTATAGGGGATCAAGCAAGTGACCTTTTTTCAAGTGTGTGATAAAAGAAGCCTTTGGTAATATGCAATTTAAAAAATACTTTGTGAAAATGGTATATGCTTATTAAAAATTCTTCTGGCGAATGTGAGACTCTAGTTTGCATTTGCTCACTTTCTATATAAGGTTTTGTACAAGGTTACTGTATTTTTTTAATCATCATTTCAGGCTGGCATTCCAGATCCACCGAACATGTCTGAAGAATTAATCCTACTGAAAGCCAAAGAGCGCCATTTTCTGGAGCAACTATTGGATGGAAAAAAATTGGAAAACTATAAAATTCCTGTCCCAATCAAAGCAGAGCTCAGAAAATATCAGCAGGTAAAAACTTCTGCCTTTACTTTACAAGAAAAGCATGATGACCTATAGTGCATAATTGTAACAAATTTTGTACACTAAAGGTACATCCAGACTACCCGCCGTATCAGTGGGTAGCGAGCAATTTATCAGGGATCGATATATCATGTCTCGTTAAGACGCAATATATCTATCTCCGAACGCGCTCCCCGTCAACTCCGGAACGCCACCGGAGCAAGCGGCGGTAGCGGAGTTGACGGGGGAGCCGCGGCCGTCAATCCTGCGCCGTGAGGACGGGAGGTAAGTTGGAATAAGATATGTCGACTTCAGATACGGTATTCCCGTAGCTGAAGTTGCGTATCTTACATTGACACCGCCCCTACTGTAGACCAGGCCTAAAACTCAGACAGTAAACTGACAGACTTCCAGGGTTGGTAATTTCCTGGAAAAAAACTAGTTTAGGACAAGGCATTAGGAAATACTGTTTTAAACCATTTTAATCGGAAACTGGGAAGAATATAACTATTAGAATAATTTAATGACAATTACTGAAAAATATATAGCAACTTGAGGATAGTTTTGCAATAATATGATCTAATTTTAATTAAAGGCGATAAAACAAAAAAGAGCCTCAACTTAAAGCTGTATGCTATTGCCTTGGATACTTGAAACAAAAACTGAAACTTCTGAATCTGGGAATTCCCCTTCTTTGTTTAGCAATGAAAATATGTTTAGCAAACAGAGGGATTCCCGGATTCAGAAGCTGCAGTTTCTGTTTGAGGAAAACTCCCAAATGAACTGTCCAGTCCAGTACTTTCTCTTGAACTGGCTGGCTGGAGTGCAACTGAACTCAGTGAATACAATGACTCGAGTAAAATATTTCAGCATGAGGAAAGGTGGAAAAACACTTGCCCCAATTCATGGCTAATTTTAAGAAAGTTCATGAAGATGGCAAAGAGTCTTGCATTCAGAAGTTGCAAGGACAAAGTGAGTTGGAAGGCAGATTGTATGAGAAATATTTTGCAAAATGCAGTGGAAAGAACAAAAACACCAGAACAACTGGCTTTGGCCACACAGATTCGAGTATTAGACTCCGACTCTGAGGATGAAGGTACTGACAGGTACTTGCCATTGCTAAGTGCATCAAAAGAAAGTCAGCTCCAGATTAGCCAGATACAACAAAGAAGAAGTTTTTAACAAAAACAACTCCAGAACTGAAGCAAAAGATAGACTTGAAAATTGCAAAAAAAAATTTATGGCTGTAATATTCCCTTATCTGTTGAGTATCCAGCTTTTCAAGCAATGATCAGCTGCATAAGGCCAGACTACAAAGCACTCAATTGAAAGCAGGTGAGCTGTTGGACATAGTTACTGCTGACCTCAGGGTAGAAGCATGCAACGAATTACATGAAAAGCAGTCACATTAATCTAGGATGGCTGTAGTAATGTGCACAATGACCCACAGATAACTGTGTGCAGATAGGGAAAACTGAGGGTTGTGTGTCAGTGGTTGATATTGGAAGTAATAAAAAGTCCGGGAACACACTGTGCTACACTAGCAAGAAAAGCCAATGCATTAGCAAATGAACTGTATGGCTATATGCTAAGAGGTACCTGGCAGACAATGAGAAAAAGTTGCAGTACGCGAGAAGTGATTTGGAACAAGATGATGATGACACTTTGGTTACGTATAGATGTACGTCACATTGGCTAAATCTACTTGGACCAGATCTTGCACCAAGTATGTTGATTAAACATTTTGTAGATTTACAGAAGTATTTTCGTAATCACAATTAGCCTAAAGCCTTGTTAAAAGAATGCCAAGGGCATGTAAACACCCAAATTCCTGGTGACACTCAAAGAAACAGTCAAATAGCATGCCTGGAAACACATGTTTAAAAATTTGCTGCACTATCTCAAGATTGTGAGTGATCATGAGTAGGGACCTACCAAATTCACAGTCCATTTTGGTAAATTTCATGGTACAAGGCATGAATATGTATTTAAAAACCTAAACATATAAAGCCCTTAAGTCAGCATTTCTCAAACTTGGAGGGTCCTGACCCAAAAGGGAGTTGCAAGGCTATTGTAGGCAGTATTGCCACCCTTACTTCTGCGCTGCCTTCAGAGTTGGACAGCTGGAGAGCGGCGGTTGCTGGCTGGGCACACTGCTCTAAAGGCAGTGCCACCACCAGCAGTAGCGCAGAAGTAAAGGTGGCAATATCATACCGTGCCACCTTTACTTCTGCACTGCTGCTGGCAGCAGCACAGCCTTCAGCGCTTGGCACCTGGCTAGCAGCTGCTGCTCTTCTGCTGCCCAGCTCTGAAGGAAGCACAGAAATAAGGGTGGCCCCCCTACAATAGCCTTGCAAACCTCCATTTGGGTCTTGACCACCCCTATCGCCCCAGTTTTGAGTATAGGGTAAAAGTACACATAAATACAGATTTCATGGTGGAGACCAGATTTCACAGTCCAGGACGTGTTTTTCACGGTCATGTATTTGGTAGGGCCCTAATCATCAGGCAGAACTTGAAGATAAAATGATCAGTATAACTAATAATCAAGGGATTTACCAAGAAGCAAAGAACTCAATAAGTCAGTCTAAACCAGTTGCTGTTGCATGCAATATATGATTTGATCTACTGATAAATGAAGATCTTGCACTAAACAAAGCAAAAGGACAAAAGGTACAATTAGTCCTTTGCACATGTTGGCCAACTAAAGAAACTGTCAGCTGAGCAAGAAGGAATTGCAAGGCAGTGGTGGTTCAGCAAAAATCCTGACTTTCTCCCATATTTACTTACAATTAAAGTAGAAGAAATGCCATGTCTAAAGTCAGTTTTCATCCACTATCAAGGGAAAAGTTTCCCCTCGAACATCATGAAAAAAAATCTGAAGAATGCTGACATTCCATTTGATTTCATTGAACTTAAGATGCAGTTGCGTCTGTGTCCCGCGAATTCAGCAAGCATAAAATTAATCTTTTCAAACTGGGATACATCCATTCAAAACTGAGGAATAGGTCCATGTATCCACTATATAAAAGCTGTTCGGTTACAGAATGCCCCATCCCTAGACAATATAAGACATACTGCACAAGACCATGGTGGCTCTCATTTGAAATCCAGCCAAAAAAAGGAGACCGCAAAAAACCTCATGGGTAAATATCTGTTTTCAAAATAGAAGTTGAAAAGAACCCCCTACTCTTTTACCATTTTTATCCATGGGAAAATCATGAAAAAGGCAAATGTCCTGTGGAAAAGAGACCACAAAATGTTTTATAGTTTTTAGGAGCCTAAGGGAAACCGGAAGTCTCGCCTAAAGCCACAATGGCAGTAGCCCCTACGTTACCAAACATGAGCCTGTCTGCAGGGGATTTCCCCCCCCCCCCCCAAAATTCAAATGATAAAAATGTAGGTTTCCCTAAGAGAGACTACAAATCTTCCACATTCGTACAAAGTCCTTTGCTACCACCTGTTTGCCTGGGCTCTTCAGTTATGTTTAACTGATCTGACAACTGTAGACCCCAGCAAACCCAAGGAATTCCTGTCAGTGTTAAAGAAAAACTTGCATTCTGTTTCTTTCATAGATGACTTATCTAAGGATTCCATAGGGTTTGTTGCTAGGGTCATGACCTTGAATTTAGAACACAGCAGTGGCTACAACTCTGGATAGCAGACAAGCATTCAAAGAAATACTCTTTCTCTCAAATGGACAGATCTTCAAACTGTCTTATGCTTTACAAATGCTCTCCCCTCCACCAATGATTATGGTTATAGGAACTCTGAAAGTAAGTAGAAACAAATTTGCTGGATTTAAGGGTAATGAATCTGGCACTTCTCAGGTCCTGGCTTCCACTGCAAAGAGACTTCCTTCTAGTACAATCAGAAAAGCCTTCATGGTGGATTTATAACAACTGAGGAAGAAATAGAAGAAGCCCAAAATTCCACTCCAGAGTAGTACAGATACTATTCTGGATGAAGAATCCTTGCATTGATCACTACAGCCCACATAAAGAAGAAAGAAGACTACCTGATTAGACATTTACTCATGAGTCAAATAATTCTGAAATCTGGTAATCTGATTTTATTTTCTATGAATAGTTATAAAGTTGATTTAGTATTAGAACTTATTACTAAATCATCAAAGTCTTCTAAAATTTTAAGAAAAACTCTTCAACCAGGTCTACACTACAGACTATATAACTACGTTTCTCAGAGGGTTGAAAAATCCACACCCATGAGCGACGCAGGTCTGTTGACCTAACACCTCATGTAGATGGTGCTATATCAACGGGAGAGCTTTTCCCTTCGACATAGCTTACTGCTTCTCGGGAGATGGATTAACTATGCCGACAGGAAAAGCTCTCCTGTTGGTGTAGTAACATCTTCATGAAAGTGCTATGGGGTGCTACAGCACTGTAAAAATTAATTAATTAATGGAGATATCTTATCTCCTAGAACTGGAAGGGACATTGAAAGGTCATCGACTCTAGCCCCCTGCCTTCACTAGCAGGACCAAGTACTGATTTTTGCCCCAGATCCCTAAGTGGCCCCCTCAAGGATTGAATTTACAACCCTGGGTTTAGCAGGCCAATGCTCAAACCACTGAGCTATCCCTTCACTGTAGGTGAAGACAGGCCCTTCTAGTGAGTGGAACAAGGAGCATGGCTAGAGATGCGAGGGTCTGGAAAAATGCGAAACTTTCAGGGGAAAAAAGAACGGTTTGTTTTTTATTGCCCACGCCCCCGTTTTCTTTTCCTGACGCCTGGCACGAAAAAAAAAATTGGAAATGCTGGGGAAAATTGAAAATTCTGTGCGAAATATTTTTTCAGAATGAACAGTTAGTGTTTAGAGTAGTCTTATTACTGCTGCACTTCCATCCTTCAGAATTCTTCTAATTAAATATTTCAAATGAAGTTACTTTATTTCAAAACTTACAGTATTAAGTAATTACAATTACTGTATACTGTAGGTCTATATACAATATATATCTGTAACCCCCTGGGGCATATTCTTATAGCCCCCCAAATAGCTGCCATTTGTACTAAAGAATAACTGAGTACAGGGGCCCTTCCTTGTGGCTTACTGCCTGCCTGTCTCTGACTTCGGTCTTGGAAGTGGTGTTTGGTGTGGAAACAATGTGGGCATGAGGGGGAAGCAGCTGCTACCATGAAGCTGCTGTCCTCCTGACTAGCCCTGATGAGCAGCCCACTCATCCCAGAGACATCTCCTCAATGGACTAGGAGGTTGACACCCTCTGTCGTGCAGGGAACCTAACAGTCTGTAGCCTGCCTGCGTAGTCACTGGGCTAGAGAGCAAGAGGCCTGTGCATCCAGGGCCTTGGAGGAAAATCTTGGGGGGCTGGAATGGATTCTGCCTCCAATTCCTGCCCCAGAGATCTGCAGGAGGAACCAAATGCACCTGGCATGGAGGAGCTCTTTTTCTTCTCCCTCAGCAAAAATGATATGACCATGGAAGCATTTCCACACTGAAAGTCATTCAGACAAAAAGGGATCTGTATCTTGCAAATACTGCCAAGTGAAATATGCATTTTCAAATGCTGTGAGGATGGCCAAACACATCCTTGCATGTAAAATGTCCTGCAGACATTAAAAAAAAATCCTTCATGAGTGGCAATGAAGGTCAAGAAGAAGAGGTGACACTGACAGTAGTTGCACTCGCAACAATCATCCTCGATCCAGAAGTCCTTCTGCTTCTGACACACCACCATCTGGAATTGTTGTACGCTCAAGTTCAGCTCTTCAGTTATCAGGAAAACAAGCATTTCAGCCAGATATATCCAAAAGACTCTCAACAATGACTTCATTTACAGACAAGGTGATGCTTGAATGGCAACAAAAAATTGACCAAACTCTCTCAAGGGTGATACATGTTTCTGGTTCCTCACTATAAGTCACAGAAAAGAGTGATTGGCAGGAACCTTTTAAACTATTAAGACCATCATGCCAGTCACCCAGCAGACATTCTTTGAGCAAGCCTCTTCTACAGTCAGAATATGAACATTTAATGCAAACTGCAAGAAAAAGAATCAAGGAAGCACTTCGTCTGGCAGTACTTATAGATGTGTGGAAGAAATCCTCAACTGTATGATAACACCTCAACCAGTTTGTTTGTTTGTTTGTTTTGTTTACAAGAGCACTGAAACAGGAGAACAGACATACAGCAGAGCATATATTAGTGAAATATGTGAAGTACCAGAGAAGACTGGAAGAGGGAAAGTATTTGCTCCTCTGCTGAGTGATAATGCCAGTAATAAGAGAGCAGCATGAGACATCATAATGGACAAATATCTACATATTACTGCAATAGGATGTGCTTCCCATGGCCTAAACCTGCTTCTTAATGACTACATGAAGTTGGGCACACTGGAAGAGATCTTTAAAAGAGTAAAAAGATATAAAACATGAAAACGCAGGGAGAAAAGCATGGTAGGAATATAATGGTAGCACTGAAGCTTTCTAGCAAAATAAGACTGGGAAGTGTGGTGATGTCATTTGGAAAGTTCAGTTTAAAAAAAAAAATCTTCAAGAAACGGTGATAATTGAAGATCTAAAAGTGTATGATACTGTACTTTAATGAGGATGTCTTTTGGGTTCACCTGCAGAACTCTGAAGATTTTGCCAGTTGCTTCTGCAGTCACTGTAATTGACTCTCACAAAGCCCCTTTTTCAGACTTCCGTCAGCTTATGGCCAAGATAAAAATCAACTGTTTGTTTGAGTTAATCTCCACTCACAAGTCAGGAAGAAGTGAAAAACTGTATTCATAGATGGGAAGAATTTTAGCTGCAAACTAGTACATGCTGCTGCAAACCTCTTGAATCCAATGTTCTATGTTAGTGATGATCGCATTTGACTGCATTACTAAACAAGCATCACATTTGGGACTAGATGTTGGGAAAGTACTTTCAAAGGTTGCATATTACAGAACCTTTTCATATATGTGGTCCAGGAGTATATGTAATATACCAAGTATATTACTCCTACAGTGTGGTGGCAAGGCCTTTATACAACACAACCTCGGATTCCTCTTGCTTCTCATCTGCTTTCAGATTCCTCCATCTTCTGCAGCATGTGAAAAGAGACTGGTTGATATTTGGAAATAAACATGCAAAATCAAGAAACAGGCTAACATGTGAAAGACGTTGAGAAGCATGTTTCAGTTAGTGCAGATCTTCAATTTTAAAAGTACATGAAGATCATAACAAAAGTTCAGACCAGAAGTTGTGAATCTTTCAGACCGATTCTGATTAGAGAAGTCACAAGCAAAATCTTAAACTATTCTAGCATCATCAAGATATTGGTAACTAAACTGTTTAGCCAGCTATAAACAAGTATAATATAATTTTGCTTAAATTATGACACTTTAGTAGTGTGTTATCCTATATAGAGTCTGGTGTTTACTGTAAAGTTTAGAGAGATGCTGAAACTTACCGTTTGTCCTTAATATTGTGCTGTTAACTACATTATAATGAATATGTAAAGACTCTCTCATCCCCATAAGCTTGATGGCGGCAGCAGCATCACCCTCAAATCTCCCACCCCAACAAATCCAGGAAGGGTAGTTAATGGTAGTGGGAGCCCAGGCCAGTTTTCTGGCTCCCCTTCTCTCCAGTTGCAGACTGAAGAAAGGGGGCAAGGGTGGGGCGACTGCAAAGCTGCTCCCTCCACTCCAGGAGGGAGTCAGATAGCGGTTGTCCAAGGGACACTTTTATCCAGTGGTGGGGAGAGGAAAGGGGACAGGCTGTCAGTGAGTTGGGGTTTGTCTGTGGTGCCATATACTTATAAGCAATTAAGGCTGAATTTTCAATCTGTGGCATGCATGGGATGGGGGAGGTTTAGAAACCTGAAGATATATTCTTTTTTTTTTTTTTTCCCTTAAGAATCCTGTGATTTTGGGGGGTTCTGACTCATGATTTTTGAATCTTGGGCTTGGTAATAATGAATATCAAAGCAAACAAAGGGTGGAGGCATCAATCATGGATTTGGGGAGATATTACTTGATAATTTTCCTTCAAGCATAACATATTCTAGTTTTCTGCCCTCTGCATGTTTTAATAACCAAGTAGTTGTACATTACACAGTGATGAAGACTGCAAAGGGAAACTGACTAGGATATTTGTGAGTTTGTCTTTGCAAGTGTTTCTGCTAATCCATATTCCAGCACCTGAGGAGCATTTTTTTTCCTCTTTTCTGTAAGGCTGTTAAGGAAGTGGTGGGCTGAAGTGGATACTTTTATGGGCAGTCCTTTGGGGCTGTGTGTGGGGGGGTTAATTATGGGATAGGCACCCAGAGCAATGCATGGACATCTATAGTAGTAGTTTAAAAGTTTGATGAAATCAGGCTGGAGTTTGACAGTGCATGGCATATCCATCACACAAGCGTTTTGAAGGAAAGATGAATTGATTGCTCTAATCAAAACACCTGACTCTTTACACCTTTTGTCTCCTGCACTTTCTCCTTTTTAAAGGATGGTGTGAATTGGCTGGCATTTCTTAATAAATACAAACTTCATGGAATTCTTTGTGATGATATGGGTTTAGGAAAAACATTGCAGTCCATTTGTATTCTTGCAGGAGATCATTGCCTCAGGTAAGCTGCTGTTCTATCACGCACTTTGAGGATTTTCTTTAAGATACTAAAAGTAACATTATGTTCTTAATGTTTGATACTCTAAAGGGCTCAAGAATATGCAAGAACTAAATTGGTAGACAGTGTTCCTCTTCCATCCTTGGTAGTTTGTCCTCCAACGCTTACAGGTCATTGGGTGGATGAAGTGAGTAAATTTTGCTCCAAAGAGTATCTCAATCCTTTGCACTATACGGGACCTCCCACTGAAAGAGCAAGGTAAGCACTACATTGCAGAAAAAATACTTTGACTTGAAAATATATTCTCTATTTGATTAAGATTAATTTCAAAATTCTTTGTATTCTGCTGAAAAAATAACTTAGCTTTTTATGTGGACAGTAAATCGTAGAATGTTTAAAGTACTTCTGTGGGTGGAAATGAAGACCTATTTATTTATATTTCCCCTGAACACTGTTTCTCCATATCTGTTTTAAGATTACAACACCAGGTGAAAAGGCACAATCTCATAGTAGCTTCATATGACGTTGTGCGAAATGATATTGATTTCTTCAGGTAAGAACTAATGTTTGCTTTCTTGCTTTCTTGCTTTATTAATATTTTTAAAATATTAAACAAGACTTCCTTTATTTCCTAGAAATATTAAGTTTAACTACTGTATTCTTGATGAAGGCCATGTAATCAAAAATGGAAAAACAAAATTGTCAAAAGCAGTAAAGCAGTTGACTGCCAATTATAGGATAATTCTTTCTGGGACACCAATCCAGGTAATTGCTACACACACTATTTCAAGAGGGTGGGAGTGGAAGAGGCAAAGGAAAATTATTTTTGCAGTTACTTCACTGTCCTCATGATCTTAGCTGTCCTGTTCAGTATATAGCTTATTATTGTGAAATAGCCATTATTGCTCTCCTGAACATCTGAGGCTCGTGCTCACCATTTCACATATGGAAAAACCCACAGTGGTGGGGGGGACTCTGAAGTACTCCCACTCCATTATTTTCCAAACTGTTTCAAAGTGGGTTGGTCTTCCAACTTTATGGAACCTAGGGGGTTCCATTCCAAAAACTCATGCCACATGATCATCATATCAACTCGAAGTTCCTCACATTTTGAGCCCTCTTGTGCTATATAAGACCTCTCTCCTTGGGATGCCTGCCTCGCGTTGAGTTGAGGTCACCAATGCCCTTATGATACTGCCACTCTCTCTCTGCAGCTATCCAGAGGGCATGGTTTGATTGATGCCTGGAGGTGTTGGGAAATCCAGTCATCAATTATGGAGTACACATTCTGAAGTCACTTTGGTTCTGGCCTATGAAGGTACCATTGGGGCCTTCACCTTACCTAATCCTCTATTTCATCCTCACCCAACTGTCAGTCTCCCAGACACACAAAACAGCTAAAGGATCATAAATGGTGTCGAGAGCTTCATTGCACTGTATTATAGGGTAAAAATTAAAAAATAAGGAAATACTCCATAATATTGGAAACTGTTTTCAGTTTTGGAAATGTTTTAACGAATCTTTCTCTTATCTTCAGAATAACGTTTTAGAGTTGTGGTCACTGTTTGACTTCCTTATGCCAGGATTTTTGGGTACTGAACGCCAGTTTGCAGCTCGTTATGGCAAACCAATATTAGCAAGTAGAGATGCTCGGAGTTCCAGTCGAGAACAAGAGGCGGGTAAGGCACAAGCTCCAATCTGTTTTCTTGCTTGTTTCTTTGTAGCTCAAAATTGCTAGTGAAAACATCAAACGCTGTAATATCCCAGTATAAAGTCTTTCTGTTTGTGATGTTTGAAGTAATTTGCTTCTTTGTTGTGGTTTTTAAACTATTTGCTACGTCTGCTGTTGACACCTAGGAGTTCTTGCAATGGAAGCACTGCACCGTCAAGTATTGCCATTTCTATTGAGAAGAATGAAAGAGGATGTACTACAGGATCTTCCACCCAAAATTATTCAAGATTATTACTGTACTCTCAGTTCTCTACAGGTAAGTTTAAAAAGCAAGCTATAGAATCTCTCTGGTACTCGGCATCTGCTCTGCACTAGTTGGGACTACAAAGGAGCCAGTTGTAGGTCCATGATCCTGGGGTCAGTTCAGTGTGAGCCTTGACATATTTTAGACCACCCAAATTTGAAAATGTTTTCTTTTAAGGCTTAAAATTAAAAGGAGTGTGTTTCTGGCATCACTAATGTGGGTCATTGTAGTAAATAATTTCCTAGCATGTATTACTTAAATAAATTTGCAAATTTATGCATATTAACTTGAAAAGTAAAATTTTCAAGTAATAAGTTTACACACAAACTGTGGTATCAAGATTATGTTGAATAAGATAATTATAACTTTAAAAGTTTTCTTCTCCATTTGTTGCATTATTAGGCAGTCTGGAATTTAAATTTTCTCATTCTTTTTTTATATTAAACACACACTCCTTTCTTTCACCTGGGGGGGCCCTACAGGTTCAGCTTTATGAAGATTTTGCCAAGTCTCGTGCCAAATGTGATGTTGATGAAACTGTTTCATCTGCTTCACTGAATGAGGAGACTGAAAGGCCAAAGCTTAAAGCTACAGGACATGTGTTTCAGGTACAGATTTCTTCAATAATTTGTGCTCTCTTGTTAATGTATTTCTAGTAGATTATATTCTAGTAAATCCTACTTAAATCCTACCCTACTGAAAACAGTAATTTTGTATACTGGATGTTGAAATATAGTTCAAAATAAATTCGGTTAAATCCTGAACCTACTGTTTAAATGAAGCAATTTCCATAGCTGTGATCAACTTGTCTGGATTATAGTGTGAAGAGCTATGATGATTAAATTACATGTTGCTGTCTTATTTTAGAGTGAAACTTCCTGTTTAAAATATTTAAACTATAATAGGTTTTCTTTTACATATTCTGCTGAATTAATCTATATTGAAGTATGTCCATCTGCTAGAGTTTTTATTCTAAATTGGAAATGGATTATTAAAAGTTCTTATTTTTATCAGTGAATTTATTTAAATATCAAAAACCGTGCAGGTAAGAATAATTTTAGTTGTATCAGTGTTAGTTTCACTACAACAGTCTCGAACAGTGAAATTTTTATATATAAATATAAATTATCCCATTGTATCTATTTTTCCACTCTAATGGAAAGGCAGGCAATGTTTTGTTTGGGTTGGGGAGAGGGAATTTCCCCCACCAGACTGAAATGGTGCATGACCACAATCCTTCATAAATTTGGATCCAAAAATAACTTAAGGTAAATTGGTACGGCAATACTTCTCTGAAGGGCCTCACACAGCTTCCAAGTCCCAATCTTGTTGTTTCAGAGTCACATGATGCTCTGATGAGAGAGGGCTTCATGCACTGTCCCCAGAGCAGGAACTAAGATTGTTTTAATACTAGCCAGCTGCAAGTTTTCAGCTGGAATTAACTTTTATTTAAATAAGTGTATGATACAAACATCTTTAAAAATCTATGTTGTCGTCAAACTTGTGAAATTATGGCCAAGTGGGCTACAACATTAAATATCAATTATGTTCACCCTATTTTCCATAATCTTTAGTTGCTGCTAATCTCACCACTTTTCCTCTCAAAATTTAAAAGGCATTGCAATATTTACGAAAACTGTGTAACCATCCAGCATTAGTGTTAACAACCCAGCATCCAGAATACAAGAGAACCACAGAGCAGCTTGCAGCTCATAACTCATCCCTTCGAGATATCCAGCATGCGCCTAAACTGTCTGCTTTAAAACAAGTAAGTATACTTAAAACCTATTATGTATCCCAAAGTTCATAAATGTATGTATTGTTCTGGAGTTACTGTGATTATTGTATAACTGTGTTTTCGAAAAAAATATCAATTAGAAATTTAGTTTATTTAAAAAATTAGTTAACCTGTCCTTGAGTGTCTGCCATATTTCTGGTTTTACAGTCCCACTTTCCTGTTTTGTGTGTGTGGTTATTTTGGGGGTGGGCGGGGAAAGAGGAAGCTGTTAAATAATTTCTCTCAGTCCTTGCTTTGCAAAAGAATCCACACAAACAGAAGAAACTGAGACCCCTTGCAGTCAATGTGTGATGCTGAATTTGAGCTGGACTATTTGATTTTACAGTGAAGCTGATCATAAACAAAGTGCAGTTACATAACAAAGTGCCAGCAAACAATCTGGAAAAAGGGGGAGATATTTTGTCCCTCTAATCTTTGTTATATTAAGCAAAGATGTTACAAGTAATAATAGCAAGTTTAAAAGCTTCAGGCAGAAGTGATTTTTAAATTGATGGGGGTTTTTTAATGCAATTTCCATGTAAAATTGACAGTACTGCACTATTTTTTTAACCAAGTGTTCACTCTTAGCATGGGACCATCATTTTCAGGCAAGTAGCTATAACTTGTATCTACAAATTTTAATCCAAGGCATTTCTGCTCTTTCTATATATATTTGGAAATCATCACTAGAAATATTTGCTAAAATTTAATTTTTTAGAAAATAGTACTATATTTCTTAAGAAAATAGGCATACATAATTAAAAAGATGGGATATGTATGAAGTGTTGATTTTGTACAAATACAGAAGTTATGTAGTTATTGCATGGAGATCTAATTATCTCTCCAATCCTGCATTGTAATCTGTGTGGGCACAGCAGTCTGCACACATGAATCACAATACAGGATCAGGCCTTAGTCATTGTTTTTTCAAGTGCTTTAGGGTATCTGAAGTATGAAAGTTGCTTATCTGTTCTTTGTTGCTTTACTGCTTCCTTTTACTCTTAGCAGAAAATTGTTTGACCTGTTTATTATAGAAGAGACCTCTGGTGATTGAAGACATTGACTCAATTTTCTATATAATCACACATGGTTATGTATTTTTAAGTAAGCTATATCCTCTTACTAATCTAATATTGATAGAAAACTATTTGTTTAAAACCAGTTTTTGTGGAAACAAGATAAGAGATTTAATGTTTTCTGCCAGATTTTGCAGGTCCTTCATAGTGTGAAAGCATCTACAGTCAATATTCCTTGTTTCCTACAGAATTTGACTCATAGCTCATTACAGACCCTGCAGGAATTTGTTAATTTAGAGAGAGAGTGTGTCTGTGTCTGTCTGTGTAAATTATTTTATTCACTTCTGCCAGCAGTGTAAATATAACTATTTACAAGAGAGACATAATCCATTGTGGTAATTTTTTATTTTAAAATTTACTTGAAGCTACTACTAGACTGTGGTTTGGGAAATGGTGGCTCTTCAGAGAGTGGCACAGAAGCTGTTGTGGCTCAGCACAGGATACTTATCTTCTGTCAGCTCAAGAGCATGCTGGATATAGTAGAACATGACCTTCTCAAACCTCACTTGCCCTCTGTTACATATTTGCGATTAGATGGCAGCATACCTGCTGGTCAAAGGCATTCCATTGTCTCACGGTAAGTTCCTCTCTTTTTTTCCTCTTGTGTTTTAAGACAGACTACAATGAATGGCATTACTTACTTGAATACAAAATTGAAGTGGCTCTTGTCTCTTGGGAGCTCTTGCAGTTTTTAATAAGATAGGGTACTATAATTTCTACTCGTGTGATCAGATTATACTGGCAGACCATCATTGCATAACTGATCTTGCAATTTGAATCAGATTAAGTGAACCAGTGTAAACATGTGTTCACAAATATTAACTGATTAGCAAGGAACCATGTGTCATAAAATAAGCATCACACTTTAAAAAAAAATCATTACATTAAATTCTGAATGACACTAGGCTTAAATTGTTAGGAAATCTTCACATGATAGGCTTTCTTCGGTTTGCTATTACTACAAAAGAGATTCCAAAATTTCAAATGTACTCAGAATATAGTGAATATACTTATAACAACAATTGAACTATGGAAACAGGTCTTTATTGTAAAGCCTAAAACATTTACTTGTGAGCTGGCTTGGTTACCTCTTGTCCACTGTTCATCATGCAGAGACCTGGATACAATCCTAATTCCTAAGTCTTGATCTATTGCAATGTTTCCAACTCTTGCAGTGATGAGTGTTTTTTCTTGAATAGGGGAGAATCTCAGGTTTCCTGTAAAATAAAAAATGAAATTTCTATTCCTCGTTGCAAAGAAAATCTTGAAAACGTGAAACAAATGCAATACTCAACCAGAAAGCAAATAAAAATAACCAAACTTTCATGATTATTTTGAACACTTACAATATTACTATTGTACTTTGTCACTCTGGCAGAGCCTTATATCCACAGGTCATTTGGCTTTCTGTTCAAAATTGTATGGCGCTCCTCAAGAAAAGGACTGGTGCCTTCCATATACTCTTGACATTCCCCCTCCCCCAAGCTGTGAGAGAAACCATCTTGAACAAAGACTGCATCTTCCTAGATTGTTTGACTTTTAGATGCATATTTTCACTTTTGTTTGTAAACATCTCTACCTTTATCTCTTTTACTTACTATAACTTAATCCATGCTTTTTTTTCTTTAAAAACTTGTTTTGCTTTTATTATACAGTATTGTGTTTCGAAGGGAAGGGTGTTTTTACCCATTATTTTAATAAATTGTCATGTGCTGTCTCTAACTTTAATATTGACTGTGACTATATAGTGATGGGTGCTATACAGTGCAAAGAAACATCTCTGAGAACCTGGAGTTCATTACTTATTGTTCTTCTTCAAGTGCTTGCTCATATCCATTCCATTAGGTGTGTGCGCGCCGCGTGCACGATCGTCGGAAGATTTTCTACCCTAGCAACACCGGCGGGTCGGCTGTGGAGCCCCCTAGAGTGGCGCCTTCATGGCGCTGAATATATACCCCAGCCGACCCGGCGCCCCCTCAGTTCCTTCTTACCGCCCCTGACGGTCGTTGGAACTGTGGAGCGCGGCATAGCTGTTCTCCACTCTCCCTAGCTTAGTTAGTTATTCGCAGTTATAGTTATAGTTATAGTGTTTATAGTTAAATAGTTTTAAAAGTTGTTCTAGTTATTATAGTAGTTCAGGGGATTAAGGGGGTCGTCTCCCCCTTTCTCCCCCGGCCGCGGGCCCGGGCTCATGCCCAACGCTCCCGGCTTCAAGCAGTGCGCCTCCTGAGCTAAGCCTATGCCCACGAGCGACCCGCACGACTCCTGTCTGAAGTGCCTGGGAGAGTCCCATCAAACAGATAAGGCACCGCGTAGAGATAGATCATCTCCGGACCGGCACCGTGCGGCACCGCAGCCCACGGGAATCGTTTCGTCACTCTCGGCACCGCCATGGCCATCAAGATCGGTGTCTCGCTCCTCGGAGGACCTGTCGAGATCGGCATACCCCCCTCAAGGGCAAGCCGAGGAACAGGACTTGGGCCATTGGCAGCAGATAACAGAGGACCATTCTCATGGCCCATCTCACTGGTCGTTTTGGACCCCGTGGGCGTACCACCAGGAGCAAGGGGCTCCAATACCCTCGACCTCTCGCTCGGGTCACTCCGTTAGAAGGGCCCCGGAGTCCACCATCTCTCGGCCTCCGCCAGGGGGCATGGAGGCTTCCATGTCCGCGTCACCCGACGCCCTGGACCCAAGCACAGGTGATGCTCCGGCCCAGGAACAGGGGGACCAGGACCCTCCCTTGGATCCTGTACCACCGGAGGCATCTTCCTCTTCCTCTCCGGATGAGGCAGTGGCGGGCACATCATGCACAGGTCCACCTCCAATAGATCTTCGGGCTCACCAGGATCTCCTGCGTAGGATGGCCCGTAATATGGACCTGCAGACGGAGGAGATAGTGGAGGTGCAGGACCCTATCGTGAATATCCTCGGAGCGGATGCCCTATCGAGGGTGGCGTTACCCCTGATCCGCACGATACAGGCCAATGCAGCTACGATATGGCAAACTCCTGCCTCTATCCCACCCACAGCGAGAGGGCTGGAAAGGAAATACTTTGTCCCGTCTAAAGACTACGGGTACTTGTATACCCACCCCCAACCGTGTTCACTGGTGGTGGCATCAGTGAACGCAAGAGAGCGCCACGGTCAGCAGGCTGCAGCGCCTAAATCAAAGGAGGCTAAGCGGCTCGATTTGTTTGGCCGTAAAGTTTACTCAGCCGGAGGGCTGCAACTTAGAGCGGCGAACCAGCAGGCGCTCCTGAGCCGCTACAACTTTAACTCCTGGAACTCTATGGGGAAGTTTAAGGAGTTGGTTCCCCAAGAGTCCAGGGAGGAGTTTGGAGCCATGGTAGAGGAGGGTAAGAAGGTGGCTCGGACCTCCTTACAGACCGCCTTAGACATAGCGGACTCTGCTGCGAGAACCATGGCATCAGGTATCGCTATGCGGAGGATCTCCTGGCTCCAGGTTTCGGGTTTGCCTCAGGAACTGCAGCAAACCCTGCAGGATCTGCCCTTCGAAGGACAAGGGTTGTTTTCAGAAAAGACGGACTCTCGCCTGCAGAGCCTCAAGGACTCCAGGACAATCATGCGTTCCCTGGGGATGCATGTTGCGGGCCCTCAGCGCAGGCCATTTAGGCCGCAGCCTCAGCGCTTCTACCCCCCCCCCCCGCCTCGTCAGAGACAGGACTCGGCCCGGAGGCGAGGGCAAGGTGGTAGAAGAAGGTGGACCGGCCCTCAACCCGGCCAGAACCAGGGGCCACCTAGACCACCTTCAGGCCCCAGGCAGAACTTTTGAAGGTGCGGTCGAGGACGGCGCCCCAGTCATCCCCCAGGATCCAGCCCCCTCCTTTCGGGATCGCCTCTCCCACTTCCACCGTGCTTGGTCCCTTATAACTTCGGACCGTTGGGTCCTCCGCACGGTGGAGAGGGGATACGCTATCCAGTTTTCTTCTATCCCCCCCTCTCACCCCCCTTCCCCGTCCCTCTTCAGGGACCCTTCTCACGAGCAACTTCTTATACAGGAGGTTTCTACGCTCCTGGCCATGGGGGCCATAGAGGAGGTTCCGATAGAGTTAAGGGGCAGGGGATTTTATTCCCAAGTCCAAAGGAGGTCTGCGGCCCATCTTGGACTTGCGCGGACTCAACAAATTCGTAGTAAAGTTGAAGTTCCGCATGGTCTCTTTGGGGGCCATTATCCCTTCCCTCGATCCTGGAGACTGGTTCGCCGCCCTCGACATGAAAGACGCATACTTTCACATCACAATTTACCCACCTCACAGATGCTTCCTGCGATTCGTGGTAAACACGGTGCACTACCAATTTGCAGTCCTTCCCTTCGGCCTATCCTCGGCCCCAAGGGTGTTCACGAAATGTATGGCTGTCGTGGCAGCGTACCTTCGTCGACAAGGGATACAGGTGTTCCCGTACCTAGACGACTGGCTGGTACGCGGTCGCACCAAGGAGCAAGTTCAAGCTCACGTCCACATAATAGTGCACACATTCAACGAGTTGGGCATCCTACTCAACAAGGACAAATCCACTCTAGAACCTACCCAGAGAATAGAATTCATCGGCGCAGTTCTAGACTCCAGACGTGCACAAGCCATCCTGCCAGACAACCGCTTTGGCACCATCAAGAACCTCATTCAAGGGCTCAAGGCCTTCCCAACTACCACGGTGAGGTCGTGCCTTACCCTGCTGGGTCACATGGCTTCCTGTACGTACGTAACCAGGCATGCCAGACTTCGGCTTCGCCCACTTCAAACCTGGGTGTCATCAATATACCGTCCACATCGGGACAGCCTGAACATGGTGGTCACGGTCCCGAACTCGGTCCTGACCTCCCTCACCTGGTGGCTAGATCGCAATGTGGTTTGCGAGGGGATGCCATTTCACGCCCCACAACCCTCTCTGCACCTGGTCACAGACGCTTCATCTCTGGGTTGGGGCGCCCATCTCAATGAACACCATACCCAGGGCCTGTGGACTGCACCCCAGTTAGCCCTGCACATCAATGTTCGGGAACTGATGGCAGTGCGCCTGGCGTGCCAGGCATTTCTCAATCTCCTACGTGGCCGTTGTGTGTTAGTTCTCATCGACAACACCACGGCCATGTTTTACATCAACAAGCAAGGAGGAGCACGTTCGTCAATTCTATGCCAAGAGGCCATTCGCTTGTGGGACTTCTGCATCGCCCACTCAATCCATCTCACGGCATCGTTCCTCCCTGGAGTCCAGAACACTCTAGCGGACCGACTCAGCAGGTCCTTCCAGACGCACAAGTGGTCTATCCGTCCGGACATCATACATTCCATCTTCCAGAAGTGGGGGTTTCCCCAGATAGACCTGTTTGCATCTCGAGACAACAGGAAGTGCCACATGTTCTGCTCCCTACAAGGTCGAGCTCCGGGCTCCCTCTCGGATGCGTTTCTCCTTCCCTGGAAAGACCACCTGTTTTATGCCTTCCCTCCGTTTCCTCTGGTCCACGAGGTACTGCTCAAATTGCGCAGAGACCAGGCACAGGTAATTCTGATCGCTCCAGCGTGGCCGAGACAACATTGGTACACCACACTGTTGGAACTCTCGGTTCAGACACCGATCCCGCTTCCATTATGTCCGGATCTCATCTCTCAGGACCACGGCCGGTTGCGTCACCCCGACCTGCAATCACTCCACCTTACGGCGTGGCTGCTCCATGGTTCACCCAGGCAGAGCAGCAATGCTCGCACTCTGTCCAACAGATTCTGCTGAGCAGTAGGAAGCCCTCAACACGCACCACGTACCTGGCCAAGTGGAAGCGGTTCTCCTGTTGGTGCGAACAACGAGCCACGTCCCCGTTGCAGGCACCCATTCCTCTCATTTTGGAATATCTCCTCTCCCTAAAACAGCAGGGGTTGGCGATATCTTCAATTAGAGTTCACCTGGCCGCTATATCGGCCTTTCACCCAGGGGAACTCGCGTCCTCGGTATTCTCTAACCCGATGGTCGTTAGGTTCCTCAAGGGCTTAGACCGGATGTACCCACAACAACGTCAGCCCGTCCCGACGTGGGACCTCAACCTGGTTCTCTCCAAGCTCACAGGTCCTCCATTCGAGCCACTGGCCACCTGTTCACTTCTGTACCTATCCTGGAAGACAGCCTTCCTCGTAGCCATCACCTCAGCAAGGCGCGTTTCTGAACTCAGGGCGCTTACATCTGAGCCCCCTTACACAGTTTTTCATAAGGATAAAGTGCAGCTTCGTCCACATCCTGCCTTTCTCCCTAAGGTGGTTTCTCCTTTTCATATCAACCAGGATATATTTCTCCCGGTCTTTCATCCTAAACCACATGCCACTCGCCAGGATCAACGTTTGCATTCCCTGGACGTACGCAGGGCCCTGGCCTTCTATATTGACCGCACAAAGCACTTTAGAAAGACGACGCAACTCTTCGTTGCAGTGGCCGACCGAATGAAAGGCTCACCGGTCTCCTCACAACGCCTATCCTCCTGGATTACGTCTTGCATCCGGACTTGCTATGACCTGGCAGGTGTCTCAGCACCGCACCTCACCGCTCACTCCACGAGGGCCCAAGCTTCCTCGACTGCTTTCCTGGCACATGTTCCGATCCAGGACATTTGTAGAGCGGCGGTTTGGTCATCAGTCCACACATTTACAGCTCACTATGCACTAGTGCAGCAGTCCAGAGACGATGCTGCTTTCGGATCAGCGGTTTTGCACACAGCAATGTCTCACTCCGACCCCACCACCTAAGTTGGGCTTGGGAGTCACCTAATGGAATGGATATGAGCAAGCACTCGAAGAAGAAAAGACGGTTACTCACTGTTGTAACTGTTGTTCTTCGAGATGTGTTGCTCATATCCATTCCAAACCCGCCCCCCGTCCCCACTGTCGGAGTAGCCGGCAAGAAGGAACTGAGGGGGCGCCGGGTCGGCTGGGGTATATATTCAGCGCCATGAAGGCGCCACTCTAGGGGGCTCCACAGCCGACCCGCCGGTGTTGCTAGGGTAGAAAATCTTCCGACGATCGTGCACGCGGCGCGCACACACCTAATGGAATGGATATGAGCAACACATCTCGAAGAACAACAGTTACAACGGTGAGTAACCGTCTTTTACTTGCTAGGCATGATTTGGGCTGGGGGAGCCTAGAAAAGTTTGCAGGTGAGGAAGACCAATTGATGTGGCAGGGAGTTGACAGTCTTATATCTAGTAACGCTCACGTTTGCAGAGGCAGAGAAGTAACACAGTGACCCCCAGCTCTGGGTATTCCCATCAGCATGTTACAATTAACATGGCCTTTGAAAGCACCAGCCAATAACTTCACAAGATAATACTCAAAACCCAGTTCATCCTAGTTTTAAACAGAGGCTTGTAAATTCAGTAGCCCACTTGCCAATGACAATTAGGAAAGTGTTTTCCCTAATGAGTAGAGTGTCTGCAGATTTAACTTTTATTTTATTTTTATTAAGTTTTCTGGCTCTTATGGCTCTGAACTAAGGAAGCCAGCACTGCAGTGGCTAAACTTGAGGGTGTGGAGCTGTTTGCCTCAAGACTGTGCTGCTGCTCATAGCTTTCATAGAATCTGAACATGGGAATCAAGACTGCTATTGTTAGTTTCATTGCTGTTTATCAGAACACTGAGGACAGCAATGAAACTAACTTTCAATCTGCTGCTGCTTTTGGGAAACTATGCATAGTCGTTCCTGTGGGAGGTGGAAGAGAGTAAATCATACACAAGCGTGAGCAGCATTACTAGCAGCCCAGGAGGCTTAGAGAACAGCGAAGTGACAGTGACCAATTTTCCCACCTTTGTTCCTCTTTGGACTTCTGATCCCAACAATCAGGAGGTTCAAGCAGGAGGATTGGTGAAAAGAACATTCTCTTACCTGTAACAAAATGTCACTAGAATAGTATACTAGTTCCCATATTTGTACTTCAAAAAATAATACATGGCAATATTATATAGACTTCCTTTTTTAGACCCATTAGAATTCTAAATAGCCTGACATCAGTCCATGTCAATGGCATAGTTTTTTTTCTTTCTTTCTTTTCAGTATTCTAGCAGTGTGACCCTATTGTAAGGCTCTGTAAAGCCTGTTTAGACTAATGTACTCTCCACTATTCACCTACAGTACTGCTGTCTCTGGTGACTATAGGCCAGATAGACAGAAGCAATTTGTCAATCCATGGCGACAGCTGTATCCAAAGACAAAGAGTTCCCATGGAGAGGGCAGGCAGCAGTACTGCTACCATCCCCCTGGGAATTCAACCAGGCAAGGCAGCTTTAAGTTCCAGCCAGTGATCCCTAAGGAGCTATGCCTAGTCAATGTACTGAATCAACATGCCCTGGCCAACCCCACCTGCATTAAGAGCTTGTACCAGTTGGTTCTGAATTCCCAAGCAGAATGGATGTTGCAGGTGGTTTATACCATTGTGCCCCAACTACTGGCAACTTTTTCTACATTAACAAAAGTGAATTGGTGCAGCATTATTGGCATTGTAGCAGTGTTCTGATTTTTAGATTTGAGAATCATTTTAAGGAAACAAATATCTTCATTCACATTAGCTTTTACCTTAACTAGTTTTTGTTTTGGGATGTGAGTTATTTTGTAAATAATGTAAAGTAGTTTTTACTGAATTATTTCCTCTTCTGGTGAGCTACAATCTCTACCTGTGTAAATTAACCTCTTTCAGGTGACCAAAAAAAAAAAAAAGCTTTACAACAAGCAGTGAAAAATATGATGTCAAAAGTGATTATATACAATATTAATTATTAATTTAATTACTTGTTGTTTTGTTTCATTTCTGCAGTCACTCTTATGAATTGCTAAATACTTGATTTTAATTTTTTTGTGTATAATATAGGTTTAATAATGACCCATCCATAGATGTTCTTTTGCTTACCACTCATGTTGGCGGACTGGGACTTAACTTAACAGGAGCTGACACAGTAGTGTTTGTGGAACATGACTGGAACCCAATGAGAGATCTGCAAGCAATGGATCGAGCGCATCGTATTGGGCAGGTAAAATACCAATTGTTAATCTTTCATGAGTTATCAGAAACACCTTTTTTGTTCCCGCAGCCCAGGGTCTCCCACAATTTTTGGTGTTTGTGTTGCTGTCCTCTCTCTGCAGCTCATGGACAGACAAGAGTTTTGGAGTTGCATAGTCTGGCCACACCTTCTCAGCTCCTGCTTGATTTCAGTTTCTCTGCTTTCGTGGCAGCATGTGGATAGTGTTTTTTACAATTCCTGCCTTCACATATGGCATGGGGGGCTTTTTTTTTTTTCCCCCTTCAAAATTTGGGGCAGTGGTGAGCAGTGATCTCCCTCCTCTCCCCAGGCCAGTTTTTAGCCAGGTGTTGGAAACCCACAGAGCCTTAGGTACAGTGCCTCCCTGCTGACTGCTCTGCTGTACCTGGAAGGTGCAGAAGTACAGCAGAGCAGCCTGAAAAGCACCAAACGGTGCTCCATCTACCCACGGCTGTATCCTTTCTTATTTCATTTTCTTCCCTCTCAATGTTAAAATCCAGCATGAAGATCATGGGTTCAGCAACTACTTGGTGAAGGAATCCATCAGCTATCGCATCCAGGAAAATCTGAACCTTATTGTTATTACTAGCACTTGTCCTCCAGTCTATATCTGGGAAGTTAAAGTCTCCCATGATCACACAATAAGAAGAAAACAAAGAAAAGTGGGACCACTAAACACTGAGGATGGAGTGGAGGTTAAGGATAATCTAGGCATGGCCCAATATCTAAACAAATACTTTTGCCTCAGTCTTTAATGAGAAGCTTAGGGATAATGGTAAAATGACAAATGGGAATGAGGATATGAAAGTAGATATTACCACATCCGAGGTAGACGTGAAACTCGAACAGTTTAATGGGACTAAATCAGGGGGCCCAGATGATCTTCATCCAAGAATATTAAAGGAACTGGCACATGAAATTGCAAGCCCATTAGCAAGAATTTTTAATAAATCTGTAAACTCGAGGGTTGTACCGTATGATTGGAGAATTGTTAATATAGTTCCTATTTAAGAAAGGGAAAAAAGGTGATCCAGGTAACTACAGGCCTGTTAGTTTGACATCTGTGGTATGCAAGGTTTTGGGAAAAAATTTGAAGGAGAAAGTAGTTAAAGACATTGAGGTCAATGGTAATTGGGACAAAATACAACATGGTTTTACAAAAGATAGATCGTGCCAAACCAACCTGATCTCCTTCTTTGAGAAGGTAACAGATTTTTTTTAGACAAAGGAAACGCGGTTGATCAAATTTACCTCAATTTCAATAAGGCATTTGATACGGTTCCACATGGAGAATTATTAGCTAAATTGGAAAAAATGGGGATCAATATGAAAATTGAAAGATGGATAAGGAACTGGTTAAAGGGGAGACTACAGCGGATCATACTGAAAGGTGAACTGTCAGGCTGGAGGCAGGTTACTAGTGGAGTTCCTCAGGGATCGGTTTTGGGACCAATCTTATTTAATCTTTTTATTACGGACCTTGGCACAAACAGTGGGAATGTGCTAATAAAGTTTGCGGATGACATAAAGCTGGGAGGTATTGCCAATACAGAGAAGGACCGGGATGTCATACAGGAAGATCTGGATGACCTTGTAAACTGGAGTAATAGTAATAGGATGCAATTTAATAGTGAAAAGTGCAAGGTCATGCATTTAGGGATTAATAACAAGAATTTTTGTTATAAGCTGGGAACGCATCAGTTGAAAGTAACAAAGGAGGAGAAGGACCTTGGAGTATTGGTTGATCACAGGATAACTATGAGCCGCCAATGTGATATGGCCGTGAAAAAAGCTGATGTGGTCTTGGCGAGGTATTTCCAGTAGAGATAAGGAGGTGTTAGTACCGTTATACAAGGCACTGGTGAAACCTCATCTGGAATACTGTGTGCAGTTCTGGGTCTCCCGTGTTTAAGAAGGATGAATTCAAACTGGAACAGGTAAAGAGAAGGGCTACTAAGATGATCCGAGGAATGGAAAACCTGTCTTATGAAAAGAGACTCAAAGAGCTCAGCTTGTTTAGCCTAACCAAAAGAAGGCTGAGGGGAGATATGATTGCTCTCTATAAATATATCAGAGGAATAAATACCAGGGAGAGAGAGGAATGATTTAAGCTCAGTACCAATGTGGACACAAGAACAAATGGATATAAACTGGCCATCAGGAAGTTTAGACTTGAAATTAGACTAAGGTCTCTAACCATCAGAGGAGTGAAGTTCTGGAACAGCCTTCCAAGGGGAGCAGTGGGGATAAAAGACATATCTAGCTTCAAGACTAGGCTTGATAAGTTTATGGAGGGGATGGTATAATGGGATTGCCAAAATTAGGCTATTAATTGATCTTTGACTATTAGCGGTAAATATGCCCAATGGCCTGTGATGGGGTGGGGTCTGAGTTACTACAGATAATTCTTTCCTGGGTGTCTGGCTGGTGAGTCTTGCCCACATGCTCAGGGTTTAGCTGATTGCCATATTTGGGGTTGGGAAGGAATTTTCCTCCAGGGCAGATTGGCAGAGGCCCTGGGGATTTTTTGCCTTCCTTGGCAGTGTGGGGCATGGGTCACTTGCTCCAATCTGCCCTAGAGGATTCTCTGCACCTTGAAGTCTTTAAACCACAATTTGAAGACTTCAGTAGCTCAGACACCGGTACAGCTCCCAAAGAGACAGGACATCAGTTCTTCTCACAAGGTCCTCTGCTTTATCCAGACCTGAAATGGCTCTAACAAACAGCCTGACTATTGAAAGGGAAGCACTGTTATCATTGAATCTGCCCTCCAAAGTCATCAGAACACTTTTCTTTTGGAAGAAGATTGTCCTTGAAAGCATACTCTTGTATTTGGACTATGTTTTGTGGCTGGTGACGGGAACATGAAGCCAATCTTAGAAATCCAGGAATTCCAGCTATCTTGGATTTTCCTCAAGAAGGCTTCAACAAAGGTCTCTAACTCAGCACCATTACACATCAGGTGTCTGCCTTTTAGTAGCATGATATTCGCAGGATCCGTGGGTTCTCTGACAAAGAACCTCCGGGTAGCCAGATTCCTTATGGCAGTTCAGTTAGTCAAGCCAGATAGTAGACCTCTTTTTCCCAAGTAGCACACCACTTGTACTGAGAGCCCTGACAAACATCCTTTCAAAGCTTTGATGTCTGTTTTTATTTGTCCATCAAAACTTGGTTTCTGATTGACACTTGCCTGGTGGACATGATGGCTGAGTTGGTGGTGCTCTCAATGCAGGAACTTTACTGCATATTTCATCAGGACAGGATGGTGCTCAGAACTCCAGAATCATTTATCCCAAAGGTGAACTCTTTCCATGATTCCCAAGAGATGGTTCTACATTCATTCTGTCCAAGGCCATAGCCTCCTGAGGAGAGAGGGCACACTTTAGATCAGGGGTTCCTAAACTTGGTTCGCGGCTTGTTCAGGGTAAGCCCCTGGCGGGCCACGAGACACTTTGTTTACCTGAGTGTCCACAGGTACGGCCACTCGCAGCTCCCAGTGGCTTCAGTTTGCCGTTTCTGGCCAGTGGGAGCTGTGGGAAGCGGTAGCCCAGCCTGTGCCACTTCCCGCAGCTTCCATTGGCCAGGAATGGCGAACCGCAGCCACTGGAAGCTGCGAGCAGCCATACATGCAGACACTTAGGTAAACAAAGCGTCTCACGGCCCGCCAGGGGCTTACCCTGAACAAGCAGTGAACCAAGTTTGGGAACCTCTGCTTTACATGTCTCTGAAAATTTACCTCCAAGTACAGAGTCCCCCCAGGAGAGCAGGTGCCATATTTGTAGCCTTCCAGCCAAGGACTCAGAGCTTCCATGTCCTCTATTGCTCAGTGGATTAGATGATGCATTGTGGCAGCGTACAAGGCATTGGAGATTCTGGTTCCAGAAGGGATCAGAGCGCACACTACATGATCCCTGGTGACCTCATGGGCTGAAAAAGCTAATGAACCCACAGCAGAAATGGGTAATGCAGTCAGCTGGTCAAGTTTGCTGTCCTCTGCAGACTTCAAGGCCAGAAGGGACCATCATAACCATCTAGTCTGACCTCCTGCAAGTGCAAGCCACAGTGCAGCCCCTTGCTCACCCACTCCTGTAACCTCTGGCAGACCCATAATCTCTGGCTGGGTTACTGAACTCAAATCAAGACAGGACTTCAGGCTCTCAGCAAGACTTAGCCACAAAAAGCTTCACCAAAGCAGCAACAGAGCTTGTACACATTCTAAGCAAGCTAAAAAAGCTTTTAAAAAAAAAATCAAAGAAAGCAAAAACAGGGAAGAAAAAGCATAAAAGAACTAGGTGGTGTGAATCTTCTGATTCCTCTTCCTCCTCCATAGAGATTGATAAATTGTTGGGCTCTGACTCAGATCAGATCTGGGGAAAGACTTCAGCAAAGGTTACCCTCCCTCCCCCAAGAAATGGATTATTTAGATTCAGCCTGAACAAAACCCTGAGAGTAAGCCTCTGTGCAAGTTTCTCCTCTCAAAATCCTTCTCTGTGACCACAGTTACTCTACATTCTTCCGTCAAGGAAGTAATCAGGGATGAATGGGATAAGCCAGACAAGGAGAACCACATTAACAGAAATTCTTTGGTATCTTAGTAATTGGGATTTTTGATCTCTGGATCGTACAGAACTTAAGGTTGATGCTGTAGTGTTCCCGACTAAAGATATTCTATTACCCTCTCAGAAGGTGAGTTCTACCCTAAGAACTCCATGGATAGAAAAATGGAGACCACTCTCCAAAACAAACAAACAAAAAAACAGAGGCCTCTTCAGCCTTCCTGTTCCTAGCAGCTGCTTCCTTTTGCGAGGGCATCTGTGTCCTGGCTGGAAGATCTCAGAGCTCTCAAGGATACAGAGCCACCCTGACTTTGTGTATTTTAAAGAAAGTTTCCCTGGAGACTGTGTAAATAGTTGCTGACAGCTCAGTGGATGCAATAAGATTCTCAGCCAAAGCCATGACACCAGTGACCAAGCACCCACCACCTATGGCTCCATCCCTTGAAGGTGCATAGTCACTCAAAGCAGATACAGTAAAATCTTAACAGTCCCAATGCCACATGGTGCCTTTAAAAGAATACAGACCGACCTTCAGACAGAGGTGTTCCTTTTGTCCTTTGTCCTCACAGAACACCAGCAAAGAGAGAGCATGTTCTCCTGAGAAAAGCCATAGAACTATGATACAGGAGGAAAGCCTCGAGGGAACCCTGCCATTCCCGAAACCTCTTTATGACAAAGACCGCATAGGTCTTTGCCAGGAGCTGAAGCTTAGGGGCAGGTTGTCCCATTTCCTGGATGAACAAGTTGCTTTAACCACAGACTAGTGAGTCAGGGATACTCCCTTGAGTTATGGGCTCCATCCCATCTGTTTTTCATCTAGTCCTCCATCTCAAATGACCCTGTGAAACACTATCTAATCCAGAATTTGACTGCCACCTAGTCAAATGCTACCACTTTTTTATCAAGTACAAAGAGACTTCTTGTCCTCTGCAAAGGCATCCTTTAGCAGGGAGGTTCTGCAGGTGGTGGCCTGAAAATGATTTTGCCTTTTTAAAAAATATTCTAGACTGGGAGACCATTTCTGACCTTTTCTATAACCCTCCCTACATCTATTTACTGCTTGCTGCTTCCCAGACATCAAGAATTGTGGAAGATGCTGGGCTGTAGAATGAAAAAATTATTACTGATGATTTCCTTTCTGCTAGCAGCATCTCCCACAGCTCTATTCACCCGAGATGTCTCATAAGTCACAGATCAGTGGAATCGTTACCATATGACTGTCTTCCTTGGTCTAATGTATATAGTTATTTATTTACCTCTGTAATATTTATTCATGGTGATATGCAAGTTTTACAGCTTTGGAATAACTGCTCTGAAAGGAGGCAGGAACTGGGGGGGCATGGCCAGACCATGTGGTTGAAAACTCTGCTCTGCCTCTGTTAACTGCAGAGAGAGGAGAGCAGCCCAAAAGTCAAGAATTGTGGGAGATGCTGCTAGCAGAAAGGAAAATTATCCGTAAGAAATTTTCCATTCTGTCACTTGATGAATTGGTATAAGTCTGCATAACAGAAAACACTGGAGCTTGCTCTTTTTAATACATGGTTTTCATATTATTTTTTCAAGTACAATTAGGTTTGATCAAACACCTGAATGAGGAAAGGAACATTTTACATTGGCTAGCATGTAGGATCAGGAGATAGCTCTAGATTTTCCTT
Organism: Trachemys scripta elegans; assembly: GCF_013100865.1. Lineage (NCBI taxonomy): Eukaryota > Metazoa > Chordata > Testudines > Emydidae > Trachemys > Trachemys scripta. Next base: position 95,754,967 of record NC_048304.1, on the reverse strand, counting down.
TCGGCTCTGCCAGTGACTAACTGTGATCTTAGTCAAGTTACTTAAACGTCCTGTGCTTTAGGTCTCCATTTGTAAAGTATCTCACAGAGTTTGAGGTTTAATTCGTCTTGTAAAGCACTTTTGAGAGCCTCCGGTGAAATTATTTTTCCCCTGGTCTGCATTCTTGTTGGGATGTACTGTTCTCATCTTGACTTAACATCCCTTGGTGCATCCACTATCAACAAACGCCTGAAATTGACTATCTCTAGAAGTACTGCTTGTAAAGACACTAATTCAGAAAAGCATTTAAGCATGTCCTTAAGTGTTTTGCTGAAGTGGGGCGTAAAGGCCTTATTCTGAGAGATATCAAGCATCCACAATACCTATTGACTTCAGTGGGAGTTGTGTGTTCAGGATCATGCCCTGAATGAGTAGAAATATTGCTGCTGAAAACAAGACTCTCCCTTTCCCCTCAAGGACATTATGTGCCTGGCCCATGTCTTGTGAGCTGGGGAGAACAAGAGACTAGGAAATCTAACTCCAGTCACTATAAGGCAGTAGAGAGCACTATGTGAGCAGGTTGGCACTTCGTTTTTGGGACTGGTTTTTTGCCTTTACCTGTATGGCTCCACTCACTGAAGGCTGCCTCCTTCCCAAATCCTCTCTATCCCATGCCCTGGTTCGTAATTAACATTTTAAAACCATGTCTAGACATGTTTAAATATTTGTATAATGAGAATTTTTCCTTTCAGAAACGTGTTGTCAATGTGTATCGCTTGATAACTAGAGGAACTTTGGAAGAGAAAATTATGGGTCTGCAGAAGTTCAAAATGAATATTGCAAATACAGTGATTAGCCAAGAGAATGCTAGCCTACAAAGCATGGGAACAGATCAACTTCTTGACCTATTCACTCTTGACAAGGTAAAGAATCATTTGCAAAATTATCTACTAAAAATAAGCATTTAGAGCTGCGAACATAAAAAATGCTGTGATGTGAATCCTATGATTACTGGTCAGACAAGCATTTGAAATAGAATAATGAACACCAAGATGTTCCCCAAGTAGCTGTTACCCTTATCCTATTGGAATGGACTCCACAATGCTCCCAAAAGCACCAATATCAATCCTTCAGAGATGTTCCTGTGTTGATATGTGTAAAGGGAAACTAGGAATAAATAAGATGCTTGTGATTAATAAATATTATAGAACACTTTTTTGTTTTTTTAACTTTTTTTTTTTTCTTTTAAGGATGGGAAAAGTGAAAAAGCAGATACTTCTTCTGGGAAAGCCTCTATGAAATCAGTTCTTGAAAATCTGGGAGAACTTTGGGATCCAGAACAGTATGATTCTGAATACAGTCTAGAAAGCTTTATGCATTCACTCAAGTAACCATCTTATATTCTTGATTCAATTGCTGCTAGTTCACGTATTTTTCTGCTGATATTCAGCAAATTTCAAAGCATATATAGTGAACCGATAGCTCAATATGTAAATAGACTTCTTGAAAGAAGAATCAGCAAAAGACTGACACTGAATAGTGTCATATGTTTCACTGGGGGAGTTATTCTGTCTTAAGTATTTGCACTGTATAAAAATTTAAATGTAAACATATTGTGAGGTGGTTTGAATTTTACTTGCTAAACAGATGCAAATTCTTATTTGGTAGAGGGAATAAAACGCAGCGAGTTTTACATATGCTAACAAGTGTTACTTCTTTTTGAAATAAGTCCACCATTGTTCCTTGCTGTATCTATAGTTTTGTACAGATCTGTTTCAGTGAGTACTTCAGGTTGTTTGTTTGTGTACATTTTTTTTATTTTAAACATAACTTGCTTTTATGATTTATTAAAAAGTAAGATTTTTTTTTCAACTTAACAAGTTATAATGATCTTTCATTCAGATCATTTCAAGCTGTATATCACCAATGGCAAACCCTAGAAGCTAGAAAGAGTGTTGGGAAACTAAATGGAACTAGGTTTGTGTGTGCCCCACCTCTGTATATTGAATATAAATATATAATGCTCTTCAATCTTTTGACATCACTTTGAGAGCAGTTGATTTCAACTTTTTAATCTAATGTGTTATACTAAATACAGGGAAATGGTCTGTTTAAGGCCATCTATGCATCCCATTAAGAGGGTGTGCTTTTTTAATTTATCTATCAGGCTAGAATATAGCCCCATTCAGAGACCTATGTATTCAATAGGTTTCAATCCTATATATTTTTTGTAACTAAAAGAACAAATATACAAATAGAACTTTTCCAGAAGTAGATTTTGCACTGTTTAGAATTCTAAAATCCATGCTGAAGAGACTGTTTGTTTACTGTACTAGTGCATGAATTAAAACCTCTTAAACAGAAGACGGGAAAATATTTTCTTTAGGGATATAGATATACATACATATCATCATAGAAATACCTCCACTCAATCTGAGGGAATGGAGTATTTGAGTTAATCATGTAACAAAGATTCTAAAGCAGGGGTGGGCAAACTACAGCCCGGGGGCCGCATCCGGCCCTTCAGATGTTTTAATCCAGCCTTGAGCTCTTGCTGGAGAGCGGGATCCGGGGCTTGCCCCACTCTGGCACTTCTGCCAGGGAGTGGGGTCGGGGGCTTGCCCCACTCCACGCGTGCCGTGCCTCCGCATGGCTCCCAGAAGCAGAGGCATGTCCCCCCTCCAGTTCCTACATGTAGGAGCAGCCAGGGGGTTCCACATGCTGCCCCCGTCCCAAGCATGCCCCCGTAGCTCCCAGTGACCAGGAACCTGGCCAATGGGAGCTGCAGGGGCGGTGCTTGCAGAATGGGTAGCGCGCAGAAGTACCTGGTCGTTCTGCCACATAGGAGCCGGAGGGGGCCATGTCGCTGCTTCCAGTAGCCGTTTGAAGTAAGCGCTACTCGGAGCCTGCATCCTGGACCCCCGTCCAATCTCCAAACCCCTCCGTCGCAGCCCAGAGCACCCTCCTGCTCCCCCAATCTGTCATCCCGAGCCCCACCCCAGAGCTTGCATCCCCCCCCCGAGGCCCCCCCCCCCTTCACCCCCCCCCCCCCCGCGGCCCCCCCCCCCCCCCCCCCGGCCTGGAGTTCCCTCCCACACCCTGAACTCCCTGTTTCTGGTCCCACCCCAGAGCCTGCACACTCAGCCGGAGCCCTCACCCCTCCCACACCCCAACCCCCAAATTCATGATAATTCATGGCCCACCATACAATTTCCATACCCAGATGTGGCCCTTGAGCCAAAAAGTTTGCCCACCCCTGTTCTAAAGGGCTTTAAATAGCTGGGAGTGAGTATACAGTAGCTGTATATTAAGCAGCTTTTTATAAAGGGAGTCTATAGTAAAGGTGATATGTATGTTTATAGATGTGCATGTATGTACCAGTATGTACACAATTTTATAAATATATTAAATTATAGATAAATTTACAAAGGTGTCTGAATGAATACATATATAGGATATATGTATAAATATCAAAATCTACAGTTTGTAGCTTGTTGTGCACTTAAGCATCAGAGACTAAAAACCATCAGAGACCTCAACTATGTAAAATAACAGATTGCTTTGTTAAAACAACCCCCTTCTCCCCCCCCAAAAAAACAACTCCTGCTTATCCTATAAAGTAAGACCGTTCTGCTGCATTTGGAAATGAACTTGTCATATTTCAATAGTTACGAACTGCCATATTGTAATATTAAACTAGCATTCCATGAAAAGAATAATAAAAACAAAATTGGGAATACGTAACTCTATGTATGTTGTATATTTTGTGTGTGTGTGTGTGTGTGTGTGTAACAAAGAATGATGAATGGAGAAAGACCAGTTTTATGCATAGTGAACAATCCTTTGGAGAAGTACACTTGGGTCATTAGTGGTGAATATTTTGGTTCAGGGATGATCCTGATTTGGTTAATATTCACTGCAAAAATTAAAGTATTTTCATGTACATTGCCTAGGTTTTTTTCTACTGCATGTTCAAGAGAATATGAACAGTGTGTGACTAATATCTCAAAACAATAAGCTTTGGTGTCCTTCTGTGCTAAAATTCGATTTCCTATTGTTGTAGCCAAAGAATTACTATGCATGAATTTTGTAGGCATTTGGAGATAATATTGACAACTCTTTTATGCATTAATCTTGCAGTGGCTCCAAGACATCAGTGATGAAAAAGATAAATGTTTTTTTCTCTATTTTCAGTAAAGAAGTGTTTTTATCTAACCATAGAACATTGCATTAATTTAAAACTAATTTGGGGAACTCTGGAGGAACAAGCATTCCATTCTACTTATGATGCTGGGAATTTGCTTGAGCACTGCAAAGCTCTACTCCTGCTCATTGCCATATGGTCACCTGCACTGCATTACATTGATTACCACCATAAGGAGGGAAAGATACTGCCTAGCAACACTCCCATGCGATGGCTTTAAATTGGCTGCTCATTGTCACATTTTTGTTGCTATGAAACCCTAATCCTCCTTATGGCAGTGGCCTTTTTTGGATGTGACATCAAGATGGATCTTGCCTCTGGCCAAGAGCTGGGGAGTCTGGAATAATTTAATGTTAGTGTAACTATGAGGATTGCATGTACAAATTATAATCCTTAAATGAAAATGTTCAGAGCAGGAAGAAGACATGAAACACCAGTGGGGACTGGTTCAAAACATTTTTATATAAGGTCAGACTAAACAATCTGACTAAATTTTGAGATTGAATGACGTTAAACTCAGTCAAGTTTCAGGACTAAGAAAACAATGAATGGAATCAAAGAAAAAAGACCCTATACATTTTAGTGAATAAAAAGATGTACAATGAATATTAATCTGTTCAGAAACAGATGCAGATGGTAGCTGTCTAAAGTATTCTGAATTACTGGAATTAAATAGAAAAGGGAACAGACTTAAGTTTGAGGGGAACCAAGGTCCGAAAAGATACTGATCTGGGATTACAATTTTTATTAAGGTTACTGCTCAGACTGACATTCTAATCTGAGCCAATGTATATATGAGATCCTTTAAAGTACATAGTATTAAAAAACATAGACTATAAAACACTTTGGGGCAGAAAGTACCATTTTAGAAGCAAACTATATGGATGTGTATGGTGCTTTTAAACTAGTTTTTGAAATAACATAATTTTTCCAAATGAATATTTCCAGTATAGTATTAGTGAAGTTTCTGTGCATGTACACTACATCTGCATGCTAAATATCTTATTGAAAAGTTTAGTTTCTCCATTTGCAACCTCGGGCAGCAAATATGACAACTACCCAAAGAGTCCACAGCCAGTATTCACAGCTGATAAGGAGAGATGCCTTCTCTTGTTGTATTGGGGACAATCATTTTCCCATGCCACATGAAGTGTAATTAGTTCACTTTGCTCTGTTTTAGAAATCTTCCAGGAAAGTTAAATGATGCATTTCCATGCCATCTCCCAACACTTCTTTCTTCTCCTCCTCTCTATCCCTTTTCATGGATCCGTCTCCTGGGGCCTCTGCTTTAACAGGAATTTGCCAGTTCTGCAATTTGGGGGTAACACAAATTGTACCTCAAGAGTATTGAAGAGAATGGCTCTTGCTTTCTCAGTTCAAAAAAACAACAACAAAAACAGTATTCTCACACCTGTTTGACTTTTGCAAATTCAGATCTTCTGAGATACTTGTTTCAAGTATCTTGTTTCTTTCCGTGCTCTTTTTTACTTTCTCAGGATTAGTTTGGGTCTTATTCTTCCATTTCTCCCACCATGAAATCAGGAAGACAGAGCCCAAGTTATTCTTACAGTTCTAACTTAATCTTGTCAATTTTGACATTCTACTAGCCCTGTCACTGAACATCAAAACCTGTTGCCATCAGTTTCAGATCTGTTACCTCAAACCATTGCCAGGTCTTCCATCTAGACCTGAGGTCACTCCGTTTGGCATCTTAGTGTGTGAAATACTTTTAGGATTTGGACATAGACACCCAAATCCTTGGCTGTAACCAAAGACTGCTGAGCAGAGTTCAGGAAAGTGAGTACAAATGTGGACTTACAGTGTCTGAGCGTAACAAGTTTTCTTAAATGACTTGCATTTTCTCTAGTTTGGGAACCACCACAGACCTTGGATCTGAGTAAAGTCCTGACAAGACTGATAGTCTCCCTGTGAGCCAATGTCTCTGAAGAGTTTCTCATAGCTAAAACTTCAGGCACTGATGGCTGATCTTCCATTTAAAATATTTCCAGAGTGTCATAATTTACCTTTATACTAGATTTAAATTACTTAGATGGGACAAATTATTTTCATAACTGCTCTAGGCTATTTGTGGTTTTTAATACACCCTGGGTGTCTGTCTCCATCCAGAATCTCTCTAAATTTATTAGACTATGTATCCAATTTTGTTAAGCTAGGTGAGAGTCATGACCATAAGGAACTGAGAACTCACTGAGGTCCGAAGTGTCTTGCAGGGTATACTTGCATAATGTCCATTACAAAATGCATAGTCATTGCGCATTGCAATTTTCCATGATATTAAGTGTGTGAAGCTGCCACTTGGAGAGCCATTCACATATTATTTTACACTGTATTATTCTCTTGAAATGGGCCAGAGTAATCTTTCTATAATTAGAATAAATCTTCTGCCGAGGATGGATTAGTAGTTCTACTCCCAGACTGGGGATCAGCAGTGTCTGATGATTTTGTTTTTATTGCCATCTACTAGTCAAAGTTCAAAACTTAGGAACCAATTATATTAGCCATGGTGCAATCAAAGAATTAAAATGACAAATTCTATTTGTTGGAAAGTATGACTTCCTGTTTAAGCAAATTACTTGAAAAACCTCAACATTCAATGCTGAGAGGTCTGTGTTTAACTGTACACATCTTTGAACTATACATTTTTCTTGATTAAACATAACTACCTGAAAAAGAGCTCTGTGTAACTCAAAAGCTTGTCTCTTTTACCAACAGAAGTTGATCCAATAAAAGATATTGCCTCACCTACCTTGTTGCCCTGGATTAAGACTGTGTAACTATTTATAAAAATATTTACATTCTGGAAGTTTCTGTCTGTCAAACATACTCTTACTGCAAGGAACATATACTGCCTTCTTTTAGGATCTTGGGTTTAGCGATTATGGGTAGTGGCAGGCTCCATTTTGTAACTGTCAGTTCAAGATACTTGTTTGTTTTTTAAATACCACAAACAGAGCATGAAATAGTTAAATGTGATTTAAAGTTGATTTAATTTTAGATCAGTTCAACCAAGGAAACTTCTCTGAATGATAGTCACATAGATGACTCATCTGAATTCTGCTCCTGTAAAATGTCTTTATTGATAAATGACTTTTGAGCTTCTGATTTCTGAAACTTAATTAACTGGAAACTCTTGTTTAGCTACTTACCTTGTAATAGCTCCCCATCTCCTTTAAATCAAAGTTCTCTCCCTCTGCAGTGGAACCAGAGGCAGATGAACGCATTTACTTAACCGCACTCCCAGTTGCCACTCTGATGCTCTAGCAGCACCAGCAATAAATTCTTAGCTAGCTGACCAATATGTGTTAAGCCTATTCAATAATTGGGGCTAGACTTAGGTTACTGTTCAGGTGCCACTAACTGTTGTAGCTGGCAAAGGCAATCTTTCTATTGGTGTAGAGCTGGCTTCTGGGCCAGCTGCTACCTGTCCCCTCCAACACCTAGATGAGAGATGGGGAGTGAAGATGGCTAAACTACGCCAGTCCACTGTTGGCAACTGGTCCCTTAAGGATTATACGCCAGTGGCATAAAATAAAGCAATAGTTCCCAAACTGGTATTTGCACCCCTGGTGCTCGGTATGGTTGCTGGAAGTAGAGTACCAAAAGCAGTTTTTCAGATGGCGCCAACAGCGTGCTAGAAAATGCTGGAGAAGCAAAATACTCCCTTCTAGCCTCCTTTAGTCATCAGGGTAAATAATGCTCACCAGTGCTGTGAGCATCGTAGTTTTATGTAGTGGGGTGTGCTGGCTGGGCTGTGCAGAGGGATGCTGTACTATCAGCTGGTCACAGGCAGCTGCATTTCTGCTGGGCTTAGCCGTCAGCTTGCAATAGGCCGCACAGCTCAAGAGATGGAAGCCAACTAGTGAAGTTCACAGCTGCTCTCATCCACAGACGAGAGGCAGGTGTGTAGGGCCAGTTCTGCAAGACTGCACAGCTTATGTGCTCCCTACCCTGCAGAGGTTTCCCTCCAGCTGGGGAATGCTGGGAGGCTGGGCCACATGGGGAATTCCCACCTGTCTCTTCAGGAAAGTTGCTGAGGGACAGGTATTGCTAAGCCCAAGTTTCCTGCCACCCTGCTGGCCGTGTGCTGCTTCTAAACAACATGAGAGCGGGATTCTCCTGCCCCTCTAAGGGCTGGGTCTGGGCTTTGCAAACAGATTCACCAGACGCAGTCAAAGGACGGCAGTTGGGATCTTGGTCCGGGTTATGGAGAGCCACCCGCCCCCGGCAACCTGAGCCTCCTCCCAGCAGGAGGCGCCCGAGCAGCATCACAGGCTCTGCCCTTCTTGGGAGGGGCCAGATTCCAGAATTCCTGAGGCGCAAGGGAGGCCCCCTGGAGCAGGAGCGGACTGATGCCCAGGTAAAGCCCCACTTCCAGCCAAGTGCCCTGCCCCGACACCTCCAAGAAACCAGAGCCCCCTATCTTCCCCCATACAGAGTTCCCTATGCCCCGACACCCCCAACCAACCAGAGCCCCCAACCCCCGCTTACCAGAGCCTCCCTCGCCCTGACACTCCTAACCAACCAGAGCCTCCTTCGCCCTGACACCCCAACAAGGAGGTGTGGGGCTCTGGTTTATCAAAGCCTCCCCATCCTGACCCCTCCAAACCAGAGCCCTCCGTCACCAGAGCATCCCTGCCCTGACACCCCTACACCGGAGCCCCCCCCCCCCCCCTCCCCCGAGCCCCCCCGCCCCCACCCCCCAAACCAACCCGCGCCCCCCCCCCATTCCTTTACCAGAGCCTTCCCTGTCCTGGGCCTCTCACCAGAGCCCCTCCCCCCCACCCTGACACCGCAGCAAAGCAGTCCTTCCACACCTGCTCACTAGAGCCTCGCTTGCCCTGACACCCTCAACAAGCCAGAGCTCCCCCACATCCTTAAAGCATTCCCTGCCCTGACACCCCCCAACAAACCAGCACCCCCACTCTCTGATGTCCCCCCACCAGAGCCCCTCTGACACCAGAGCCACCTGCTCTCTCACCCCCACCCCATCAGAGCCCCTCACCCTCTGACCCTTCCCCCGCTTTTTGATGTACACGACTTTTCACTGATGCACTTTTTTTTGTTTTCTCCAAGAGTTATTCAAATTGTTTTGTTTTTTCTTCATTTAAATTTTGTAAAAAGGAAGCAAAGTGAACTTTGACTCGTGCAACAATTCGGAGATTTCAATTTAAATTAGATAAATTAAAAGGTGAAGACACTGAATGCAGGTCAGAGGCACACACCAAACTATATCAAGGCATCATTTAGTTGCTTGTTGTAATTTGAGTAACAAAACATGTAAGTAGTAATAATGGCTGCTTCATTGTGTTTCTTTTTGATGCACTGTTTAAACACCTGAGATGTTTAAAAAGGATGTATATTAGGCTTCCTTAAGCATTTATTGTATGGTAGTCCAGAAATACTTATTTTAAGCCCATTAGAGGCCTGAAATAGATGCACAAACAGGAGGAATTTGCATGTGGTACTGCAACCATGTTTTTTTAAGTCAGTGATCTATAAACCAATAAAGATTAGGAGCAAATTATTAGAGCAACCCCTACAGTGCTCTAACTTAGTGATGCTGGGGCTGATGCAGACTGGGAAATCAATAAAAATAAACACACTTTCTTTCACTCCCTTTTCCCCATCCCCATATGACCATTAGAGCTCAGACACATAGGAGAATCTGGGCCTTGGTTGATTTGGATTTTTTGGGCAGGGCAGCATCTGGTACAACCAAATCAGTTTAAATCTTGGCCAGCTCCATAGTTAGTTAACGTCTGATGACTATTACAGTATAAAATGTATAGGAATGGGAGTGAGACCAAACTAACAACCTCAGTTCAGCACCTTCTTAAGTTCTTTGCTGAACAGGGTCCCAGGAGTGCACATCAGAAAACAGCCACCCTTGTTGGCAGTTTCTGAGGCCAGTGTCTGAATTGGCTGGATCTCTGCCTTATTTTCTCACTTTTAGAGATTGTTGCTGCATGTCAGGAGTCAAGTAAAGTGATGGGGCAGTATAGGGAAACTTGGCCCTGCCACTGCTAATGCCTTATTTTTCCTGTAGATAGAGGACTTTAGTCTGGTGCCAGTTCATTACCTTTCCCCAGCGCTATATTCGTTAAGAAAACACAATGTCTAGGATTATGAAATACCATCATAGGATATTTAGAAAGTAAAGAGTGTATGGTTTGAGGATCCCAATACCCACTCTTGCTGTAGCACTAGCTTTTCACATACCTAACAGAACTTTTGTAATCTGGAGTGAAACATACCACTTTTTTCCCCACTAATTACTTGATTTGAGTAAACTGCTTAAATGCCTAATTAGGTGAGTTATTGAAGCCTGTGTATTTGTAATTTGAACTAACCTGTTAACAGCTCCGTCCCTGGTTTGCTTATGCTTGTTGATGGTGTACAACAAGGAATGAAGTGGAAATGGATAAATGCTTCAGAGATTTTTGTGACCACTATGAAAAACTTTAGCACAGTCAAAGTTGTTGTTTTACACAGTTTTCGTTATTTTACATTTAAAGCACAGTGTATCACAAACATGAGGGTTTCTGTATGTTGCACATAGGGCCAAATTTTTAATCTTTATCTTACTTTTCTCTGCACGATCAATACAGACATAGGAGTGACAGCATTTCTGTCTGGTTGCAACTGCCAATCAAGTGGTTACATGTCAAAAAGCTGTAGCTCCTGATCTTGAAATGACCTCTGGAGCGGCACGGAATCCATCCACGTTGAGCTCATTGTAGTTTGAAGGCCATAACTGCATACGCTGAAATTGCCTATAGGCATAATTGTGGGGGAAATAAACCAAGACCACCAGAACCTCAAAATGGATTGTCCATGTATTATGTTTTTTTGTGTTAGATGTACAGAGAGTGACTCCCAAATTGCAAGGCATTCAGAGAGGAACAAAAGCAATCGAGGAGGAAAAGAGTGACTTTTGTGGAAAGATTAAAGAGCTAAATAAGTATAATTTGGCTAAGCAATGAGTATCTACAGATAATTGACTTACATCAGCCTTAGGTGGGAGATGGATTATTTGGCGTAGTATAAATGGATAAAACTAGGAGTTCTGGAGTCAAATTAACAGAGGAAAACTCCCTGCTGTTGGGATGTGAACTGGGTTTTGAAATAGTTTCTTAAGAGAAGTGATTGAATCTTGAGTTTTTAAAATTGAGTGGGCAAAACACTAGAAGACTATGCATCCGAAGAAGTGGGCTGTAGTCCACGAAAGCTTATGCTCTAATAAATTTGTTAGTCTCTAAGGTGCCACAAGTACTCCTGTTCTTTTTGCGAACTGTAGGGGAGAATTCTACATTAGCAGGAGGGGTAAATGGATGATATGTCTCTTTTCCATCTGGTTTTTTTTTATTATTTCTGCTTAAACTCAGCTGTATTCTTGCTGGCTGTTTCCTATTGCCTTTCCTATTAAAGCTGCTAAAACCACTACAATCTTGGTTTTTAATCTATTTTGAAACAAATACAAAAACTTGACTTCATTTAAATTCAAGCCAGTTTCTGGCCCCATCTTGTAGACACATTACACTTTTTTTCTTTTATAGTGTAGTTGAAAATTTGTGTCTTATACTACAAGCTATCCTAAAATTGTGTTATGCATGAATGTGATGGTGCATCTGTACAAAACAATTAGACATGAGAGTTCATTATACACAAACTTACAAATTACAAACCCATTTTGAAACCCTGCTAAAATAGATTCCTTCACTTACCTGTAGAGCTGCACAAAATATTTTTAATCATAGTTTGAGGAGCTTTCAGGAATATGCCAGGGGACCCATGAAATTTTTCATGTCAGCAAAAGTATTGGCAAAATTGAGATGATGATTTTACAGTATCTGTATTGCAGTGTAAGTGCAGCTTTTTGTCATGGAGCAGCTGTTTATGGTGCACTTTTATTTTTTTAACCTGGTCGATTAGGTGTTGACATATATTTCTTCAGGATTTCTGATCAGCTGAACCTATTCTATGAATTCAGGAGGGCCAGCACAAGGCATTTTGACATGTATGCTCAGGCCTTAGTAGGAGGGATGGAAGAGCGATGCCCCCAATAGGCAGAACAGTAGAAGACAACCTGTCATCCACCAGACCTCCAACCCATGCCCAACCAAGACAATACTTGAGAAGGTGATTGGGAGGAAATGAAGGCTGCCAGGACATTGGTGGTCTGGTTCCCTGTTTGAACAGAACTCTAAACCTTTTCAGGTTCCCATATTGCTATTTTTATGTGTGTTTCCTGTTGGCAGGATATTATTTTCATTCCAACTGTGTGTGTGTTTCCCCAGGCTTCAACAGGATTTCTCTACGCTCAGAATGCATAACCCATTAAAACTGTTGCAGTAGTAGTTTCAGTGATGTGACTACTCTCAGGAATATCTTTTCAGCTAGATACTCCCTGCGGCTGAAGGGATAGAGAAATTTTGTAGCTGGGAGAAATTGTGGGAGTAGAGGAGAACACTCTTAGTAAGATTATACATTTTATTTGTGGCCTTTGATGTCATGGGAATCATGGCCACAGGATGAAGGATTTTTAAAAAGCAACCTGAGGCCAGCAGGTGGTGAGCGCTGCACCACTGGGTTAAGAACTTCACTGACTTCTGCCAAAGCCGCAGCTTGCGTCTAAGCTTATTTTGCTCACATACAAGCTTTAAACATGGCTACAATCAATGCTTTCTTGGAGCAGGGGAAATACAGGTTTAGAGTTACAGCAGCTGCTCTGCACCCCAGAAACTCTACACTTTGAGCAGGAGTAAAAATGGATTTTCTGCCTCTAGTAAAATTGTTTGGGGGTGACAGACCCAGTACCCTCCCCATTGGTGCAGGATTTCATTTCAGGAGAGCATGATATTAGAGGTGAAGCTGGTATTTTAAAAAAAAAAATTTTTTTTCAGCCAAAACAGTCTACCCATTTCTGATAACAAAACTTGTGAAAAATACATTGTTTTGCCCATGTTAAAAAATTATGGTAACATTTTCTTTGAGGAGCTCTAGTGCCGTCATGCTTTGAAATTTGGTCTTTGTGTCAGGGATGACCCTTTTGTCATCCCCATGAAAATCTGCCCAAATTTGGCCAAGTTATGAGCCTTTGAAAAATTGCAGTTCTCACATGCTGAGTAAAGACTCCTTAGATTTTAGCAGCTGAATCCCTCAAACATTCCACCTACACTGGGCATACTCTAGCTCAGGGTTGAACAGGACTTTTCCTTCATTTGTAGCTCTGGGCTCCAGAACAGAAAGCATGGAGACTATCTCTCCTGTGCATTCAATGTCCTTCCCCCAATGGGCCTAGACATCCTAGAGAAGGAATCTACCTGAAGTGAGTGCTGCCCGGATCCGGCACCCCGAGCCCCCTCCTGCACTCAAACTCCCTCCCAGAGCCCGCACCCCCTCCCGCGTCCCAGCCCTAAGCCACCTTCCGCACCCAAACTTCCTCCCTTCATATAATGCTTAGTTAACCAGAATTTTTGATTAACCACCACCTCCCAGTCCCCCAATATGACAGATGATAAAACTTTTACTGTACTTACATTTCAGCGTATAGTATATAGAGCAGTATAAACAAGTCATTGTCTGTAGGAATGTTTTTACTGACTTTGCTAGTGCTTTTTAATGTAGCCTGCTGTAAAATTAGGCCAATATCTAGATGAGTTGATGTACCCCTGGAAGACCTCTGCATACCCCTCCAGGGGTACATGTACCCCTGGTTGAGAACCATTGAGTTAGAGGGCCCTTCTGGAGCTATCCCAGGCTGATCCTTCTCTCAGTGCCCTTCACCCCTCATCAATCTGTCAAATAGATGCCCGTTTAGAAGACCTCTGTTCACAAATCATATTTCATGGGGCCATATATGTGCTTTATTGAAGGCCATATATTATATGCCATAAAGCATGCAAGAGCATGAGCCCTTTGACTAATGCTGTGAATCATCAGCCCTCTCAAGTTCATTATGAGGAACAGCTTGTGTATATGATAATTTTTTGTACAGAGCTTGGTCAAGGTAGCATATCACTTATGGACTTGGGGAAGGGTGTTAACTAGAAGACCAGCATCGGGAAAATGTCCTGGAAGTTATATCTGACAGGAAAAGAGGCCAGGAAAAACTAGCATATTGGCATCAGCAGCAGCTATCGCAGCTTTAATTCAATTAGAGGAAATGGGATTCAGCACTAAGACATTAAATTATAGACTATGGCAACATTATCAAGACACAGTCATTCTCTACAGTTAAATACTTTTTTTTATGCTTAAAAGGTACAATAGGATCACTCTCTAATGTATAAGGGAATAGAAGACAGCCAGCTAGCTTGAACAACAGTTGTTTTCTACCTGCTATCAAGCTCTAACCTTCAGTGCATATGTGAATTTGTCTAGGTGAATAAAATCTATAATACGTTAGAAGTTGTATTAAATATATGATGGGGGGAAAAGCCAATTTATTACTGTCTTTCTTGCAAAAAGTGTATTAGCTGTCTTGATTTCCTAAAAATCTCAAAAACAATCCTTAATACTACTTCATTTGTCTAAATGCAAATCCATTGCCATTAAAGAGTCCAAATTTTCTAACAGCTACCACAGTGTTTTGAGTTTACATACCATCGTATTTCTCCACATGTAAAATAAGAGAAACCAGCAAAACAAAGCTTGGACTGTGTACTAGTTCCATAGGGCAGTAATATCCTGGGAGCTAAACATCTAATGCTTAAACACATTCCACTTATTTAACTAGTAATCAGCAGCCACATGCTTTTTTTATGCTGTTGAGTTGTGTCAGTTTTGAGGGTAGGATTCTTTAGTAAGTAAGCTGCTAAAATTAACATTGTTAAGGTTGTTTTCCCCCTGGAATCAATAAAAAGAAAAATTTTAATCTCAAGTCTATAGGTTGATTTTTATCCTCTGCACCAGAGCTGAGTTCAATGCAGGGACTGTGGGTTCTTGGAGCCTTTGCACTTACCATATGCTGGGTCCTGACAAGTGTCTGGTTCAGCCTACAGGGCATGTTAGACTGTGGGCCATTACGGCCAGCCCATAACAGTGGGTTGTAGGAACACCCCAGCAAAGCCCCTACTATATTCTTTGTTCCAGGGGCTGCTGTGCTAGTTATGCCAAATCTGTGCCTCCCAGAGATTTCCCACATGTTGGGAAAATTCGATCTTATGGCTTTTGTAAACCTGACTGCTCAGGGTTAGACAGTTCCATGCAACAGAGCAAATCTGAGGAAAGGCCTGGTCTACACTACGACTTTAATTCGGATTTATCAGCTTTAATTCGAATTAACCCTGCAACCGTCCACACAACGACGCTATTTATTTCGATGTAAAGGGCCCTTTAAATCGATTTCTGTACTCCACCCCGACGAGCGGAGTAGTGCCAAAATCGATTTTAGCAATTCGAATTAGGGTTAGTGTGGCCGCAATTCGATGGTATTGGCCTCCGGGAGCTATCCCACAGTGCATCATTGTGACCGCTCTGGACAGCAATCTAAACTCGGATGCACTGGCCAGGTAGACAGGAAAAGCCCCGCGAACATTTGAATTCCATTTCCTGTTTGCCCAGCGTGGAGAGCACAGGTGACCACAGATAGCTCATCAGCACAGGTAACCATGCAGGCTGATAATCGAAAAAGAGCACCAGCATGGACCGTGAGGGAGGTACTGGATCTGATCGCTGTATGGGGAGAGGATTCAGTGCTTGCAGAACTTCGTTCTAAAAGACGAAATGCAAAAACTTTTGAAAAAATCTCCAAGGGCATGATGGAGAGAGGCCACAATAGGGACTCAGATCAGTGCCGCGTGAAAGTCAAGGAGCTCAGACAAGCCTATCAAAAAACAAAGGAGGCAAATGGTCGCTCCGGGTCAGAGCCGCGGACATGCCGCTTCTACGCCGAGCTGCATGCAATTCTAGGGGGGGCTGCCACCACTACCCCACCTGTGTTCGTGGATTCTGGGTCGGGGATAGTCTCATCAGCGACGCCTGAGGATTCTGCCGATGGGGTAGAGGAGGAGGAGGAGGATGAGCTTGCAGAGAGCACACAGCACTCCATTCTCCCCAACAGCCAGGATCTTTTTATCACCCTGACTGAAGTACCCTCCCAAGCCAGTACCCAAGACTCTGACCCCATGGAAGGGACCTCAGGTGAGTTTACCTTTTAAAATATAAAACTTGTTTTAAAAGCAAACGGTTTTTAATGATTACTTTGCCTGACTTTGCATTCGCGGTCAGTTCAGCTACTGGAAAAGTCTGTA